>NW_021286122.1:0-146204 GCF_002162155.2 Triticum dicoccoides
AGCAACCTGGAAATCTGATACCACTTGATAGAGGCAAAGGTGTCCCGTCTTTCGATGAGATGATGGATATCGCTTTGGTGGAAGTCGACTTTGACGATCCGACTACGAACGTGCGAGGACGTCGCGCCTTAGCAATCGCTAAACCAACTCCGAGAGGTTATTGACCACGCCGGAGCACGATCAACCTGACCACGAGGGTCTGTTTCCTGCGAGCAAACGAAGAACAAGCAAGAAACTAAGATTGCAATCTGGATATTGCGAATATAAGATGAAATCTTTATTGATCAAGGTGGGGTTCTGTGACGCCTTTGTCTGGTCGTTGAACACAAACGAAGTACGCGAAGTTGCAGCTATGGCAAACTTTTAATCTAAACAAAACCCAAAGTCTAAACGATGCCCTAATGGCTGTATATATGGAGGAAGAGGGGGGGAATTTCGTGACCCTTGGTGGAGGGGTCCGAAATCAACCCTATCTCTTGTTTCCCCACACATACGGACTCTAAAAATAGCCTATACTTATGTATTTCGAAATTACATGGGCTTGGCCCAATAATAAGGTGACGCAGCACCTAAAATAGCCTCGGGACGAAATTTATGAAGTGGCATCTTGTATATTTCGTCCAAAGCTTCATGCACCCATTATGGTGGCTTCAAAGTCCTGAAATCATCACTTGTAACTCTGTTCTTGTTCCCCTTGCGCATGCCATCATCTCCATGCTTGTTCTTGCTCCAATGTTCATCCTTCTCCAAGCTAGGCCCTTCATTTGTAAGCAAAACAAATGTATCCAATTTAGGCAGCATCATATTCTCATGAACATTAGAATCATTACCAAGAAACGAAAGTACCTGGTAATTTAGTTGGCATGCACGAGCTCTAGTAATTGGTCCAGTATGTATAGCAGCAGGGGTTGTGGGTGTAACAATTGTATTGATGTCCTCATCAAAAAAAGAGCGCAAAAAAAAGAGCGAATTTTTTTTTCAGAGTGTGCTTTTCCCTTGTTTACGTGCCGCGCTGTGATTTTGTTGGTGTTCTAGGCTCGCGTCTCTAGCGCAGTCTAGCCTAGGACCAGCACAGTACCGTCGTTGAGCGTTTATTCAACTTTGCATCTCTGAATTGATTATTGCTGACCCTTTTTGCTACCATACTATAAGCCTTCCCAGCTCCACATACATCTACGTCGTGTGTTTGACTCTCCCTGGTAATCGCTCTATCCAAGCTTTGAGAGTTTTTGACTACAACGGTTGCCGATCACCGCCTGCTGCTGGGTAAGAACTGGTAAGAATTTGAGATTTGCTTGACGGATTTGTGATACACCACCACCACTTCTTAGTAGTCTGTAGGATCATATTCTTGTGTGTTTCTATTGCTGCTAACCATGCCAGGATCACAAGCCGACGAGATTGACTGGGAGAACTTATCGAACAAGGAGCTTCATGATAAGTTTCAGCAAATGATGACTGAACAGGTGCAAGATGTGCTGAATAATTTTGAAGAGGCCATGGAGAAGATCACTGGCCTTGAGAAGACGTTCGAAACAAAGCTCGATAACAGATTTAATGAACTGCTTGCGCGTCTTCCACCACCGGCTGCACCTGTCGCACCTCTGCAACAACAACAACTACGCCCCCTTCCGAATCAGTATGGACGAGCACAGTGTGTTCCTATTGAGCCAGGACAAAATTCTGGTGCCGCTGCTACTGCTGTTGGTGTTTCTTTGGCTCCTGCTACTGCTGCTGCTGGTACCCAGGAGGATGATGAGTATGCGGGCGATTATGAGGATGAGGTTGATCAAAATCAGATCTACGAGCAGCCACCAGCACCACCACCAGCAGGTCGACCTCAGGTATATATTCGTAATGGTAGGCCTGCACCACCACCTCAGGTACGAGATGATGTCCATATTCCTAAACTGAAATTGAATATTCCACCATTTGAGGGTAGATATGTTCCTGATATATATCTTACTTGGGAGTTAGAAACTGAACAACGATTTACATGTTTACAATATCCTGAGGAGAGACGAGTTGCTGCTGCTGTTTGTGCTTTCACTAGTTTTGCATGTGTATGGTGGTCTGAACATTGTAGATTATATCCTATTCCAACTACTTGGGCTGCTTTGAAAACTGCTATGCGTACGCGTTGGGTTCCACCATATTATCAACGTGAATTGCTTCAAAAATTGCAGCGTTTAAGACAAGGGAAAAATCTGTAGAAGAATATTATCAGGAATTACAAACTGGCATGATTAGATGTGGTATTGTTGAGGAGAATGAAGCTATGCTTGTACGTTTTCTGGGTGGATTAAATAGAGAGATTCAGACCATTCTAGACTATAAGGAGTATACTAATATCACTCGTTTATTCCATCTTGCTTGTAAAGCTGAACGTGAAGTGCAGGATCGACAAGCATTGGGGCGAACTAACTTTTCTGCAGGCCGACCTTCATCATGGACACCACGTGCATCTTCTACTTCAACTGCACCAGCACCTCCATCCGGTGCCACCTCCAGCCGTGATACAAGAAAACAGGCACAACCACCATTATCTGCCAAGAGCGCACCTGCGGGGCCTGCACAGCGTTCTTCTTCTTCCATGGCATCAACAGGGCACACAAGTGATATTATTTGTCGTCGTTGTAAGGGAGGAGGTCATTATGCGAGGGAATGCAAATCTCTGCGTGTGATGATTGCTACCGCGGATGGTGGATATGAGTCCGCTAGTGACTATGATGAGGAGACATTGGCTCTTATTACACGTGAAGAACATGGTGGAGATGATTCTGATCATGAGACGCAATACATGGCTCCTAAAGACGCTGACAGGTATTGATGAGGACATCAATACAATTGTTACACCCACAGCCCCTGCTGCTATACATACTGGACCAATTACTAGAGCTCGTGCACGCCAACTAAATTATCAGGTACTTTCGTTTCTTGGTAATGATTCTAATGTTCATGAGAATATGATGCTGCCTAAATTGGATACATTTGTTTTGCTTACAAATGAAGGGCCTAGCTTGGAGAAGGATGAACATTGGAGCAAGAACAAGCATGGAGATGATGGCATGCGCAAGGGGAACAAGAACGGAGTTACAAGTGATGATTTCAGGACTTTGAAGCCACCATAATGTGTGCATGAAGCCTTGGACGAAATATACAAGATGCCACTTCATAAATTTCGTCCCGAGGCTATTTTAGGTGCTGCGTCACCTTATTATTGGGCCAGGCCCATGTAATTTCGAAATACATAAGTATAGGCTATTTTTAGAGTCCGTATGTGTGGGAAAACAAGAGATAGGGTTGATTTCGGACCCCTCCACCAAGGGCCACGAAATTCCCCCCTCTTCCTCCATATATACAGCCCTTAGGGCATCGTTTAGACTTTGGGTTTTGTTTAGATTAAAAGTTCGCCATAGCTGCAACTTCGCGTACTTCGTTTGTGTTCAACGACCAGACAAAGGCGTCACAGAACCCCACCTTGATCAATAAAGCTTTCATCTTATATTCGCAATATCCAGATTGCAATCTTAGTTTCTTGCTTGTTCTTCGTTTGCTCGCAGGAAACAGACCCTCGTGGTCAGGTTGATCGTGCTCCGGCGTGGTCAATAACCTCTCTGAGTTGGTTTAGCGATTGCTAAGGCGCGACGTCCTCGCACGTTCGTAGTCGGATCGTCAAAGTCGACTTCCACCAAAGCGATATCCATCATCTCATCGAAAGATCGGGACCCTCGCCTCTATCAAGTGGTATCAGATTTCCAGGTTGCTCGGTGAGATTTTACAATTTTTCGTAGTTTAGATCGAGTCTGTTCTTCATACCTACAGTCCACAAAAAAGCCACAAAAAAAAATTAGGGTTAGTTCATCATATCCGAACCAATCTGAGCCTTTGCATAATCTTTTTAGGGTTTTGCTTTGTTGAATTTGCGGTTGCATCGTCGTGTCTAGTTGCTGGTCTTAGAGTCTAGTCTTTTAGAGTTTCGAGTTCTGGTCATAAGTTGTGACGCCGCCGCCGCACCATCATCATCACCCCTGCCATCTACCACCACCGCTTATCCGCCACCGCTTCGAATCCGTATCCATATACCACCACAGGTGTCATATACCACCACCGCTGCCATCTACCACCATATATCCACCACCAATCCGAGTTCTTGTCATATTAGGTTTGTTTTCGAGATCCATCTAGATTCCGATTCGTGTTTCCTTGCCGGAGTAGGTTTCGGAAAAAAAAAAGAGTCGGGTAGCCACGCTCCGTTTAGACCCAAAATTTTTAGAAAACGCATTTTTCGAAAAAATTTCTGGCTATCCTATTTTTAGGTGTTTCTGAGTGTTTTGAGACAGGTGCCATTATAGGAAGTTTTTTTTGACCCGTTTCCAGTTTTTGGGTCCGGCAGTCAAAAAAAAAATTGGTCAAAAAAATTTCGTGCCCATCCTGTCAGTTTGAGCTAAGAAGAGTTTTGAGACACTCGCCATTATAGTGATTTTTCGCAAAAAAAAGCAGCGCAAAAAAAAAAAGAGCGAAAAAAAATTCCAGAGTGTGCTTTTCCCTTGTTTACGTGCCGCGCCGTGATTTTGTTAGTGTTCTAGGCTCGCGTCTCTAGCACAGTCTAGCCTAGGACCAGCACAGTACCGTCGTTGAGCGTTTATTCAACTTTGCATCTCTGAATTGATTATTGCTGACCCTTTTTGCTACCATATTATAAGCCTTCCCAGCTCCACATACATCTACGTCGTGCGTTTGACTCTCCCTGGTAATCGCTCTATCCAAGCTTTGAGAGTTTTTGACTACAACGGTTGCCGATCACCGCCTGCTGCTGGGTAAGAACTGGTAAGAATTTGAGATTTGCTTGACGGATTTGTGATACACCACCACCACTTCTTAGTAGTCTGTAGGATCATATTCTTGTGTGTTTCTATTGCTGCTAACCATGCCAGGATCACAAGCCGACAAGATTGACTGGGAGAACTTATCGAACAAGGAGCTTCATGATAAGTTTCAGCAAATGATGACTGAACAGGTACAAGATGTGCTGAACAATTTTGAAGAGGCCATGGAGAAGATCACTGGCCTTGAGAAGACGTTCGAAACAAAGCTCGATAACAGATTTAATGAACTGCTTGCGCGTCTTCCACCACCGGCTGCACCTGTCGCACCTCTGCAACAACAACAACTACGCCCCCTTCCGAATCAGTATGGACGAGCACAGCGTGTTCCTATTGAGCCAGGACAAAATTCTGGTGCCGCTGCTACTGCTGTTGGTGTTTCTTTGGCTCCTGCTACTGCTGCTGCTGGTACCCAGGAGGATGATGAGTATGCGGGCGATTATGAGGATGAGGTTGATCAAAATCAGATCTACGAGCAGCCACCAGCACCACCACCGGCAGGTCGACCTCAGGTATATATTCGTAATGGTAGGCCTGCACCACCACCTCAGGTACGAGATGATGTCCATATTCCTAAACTGAAATTGAATATTCCACCATTTGAGGGTAGATATGTTCCTGATATATATCTTACTTGGGAGTTAGAAACTGAACAACGATTTACATGTTTACAATATCCTGAGGAGAGACGAGTTGCTGCTGCTGTTTGTGCTTTCACTAGTTTTGCATGTGTATGGTGGTCTGAACATTGTAGATTATATCCTATTCCAACTACTTGGGCTGCTTTGAAAACTGCTATGCGTACGCGTTGGGTTCCACCATATTATCAACGTGAATTGCTTCAAAAATTGCAGCGTTTAAGACAAGGGAAAAATTCTGTAGAAGAATATTATCAGGAATTACAAACTGGCATGATTAGATGTGGTATTGTTGAGGAGAATGAAGCTATGCTTGGACGTTTTCTGGGTGGATTAAATAGAGAGATTCAGACCATTCTAGACTATAAGGAGTATACTAATATCACTCGTTTATTCCATCTTGCTTGTAAAGCTGAACGTGAAGTGCAGGATCGACAAGCATTGGGGCGAACTAACTTTTCTGCAGGCCGACCTTCATCATGGACACCACGTGCATCTTCTACTTCAACTGCACCAGCACCTCCATCCGGTGCCACCTCCAGCCGTGATACAAGAAAACAGGCACAACCACCATTATCTGCCAAGAGCGCACCTGCGGGGCCTGCACAGCGTTCTTCTTCTTCCATGGCATCAACAGGGCACACAAGTGATATTATTTGTCGTCGTTGTAAGGGAGGAGGTCATTATGCGAGGGAATGCAAATCTCCGCGTGTGATGATTGCTACCGTGGATGGCGGATATGAGTCCGCTAGTGACTATGATGAGGAGACATTGGCTCTTATTACACATGAAGAACATGGTGGAGATGATTCTGATCATGAGACGCAATACATGGCTCCTGAAGACGCTGACAGGTATGAATGTTTAGTTGCTCAACGTGTTTTGAGTGTGCCGGTCACACAAGCTGAGCAAAATCAGAGGCACAATTTGTTCCATACCAAGGGAGTTGTGAAGGAACGTTCTGTGCGCGTCATAATAGACGGAGGAAGCTGCAACAACTTGGCTAGCATGGAGATGGTGGAGAAGCTTTCTCTCACCACAAGACCACATCCACATCCTTACTACATCCAATGGTTCAACAACAGCGGCAAGGTTAAGGTAACACGTACTGTTCGTGTGCATTTTAGTATCTCTACATATGCTGATTATGTTGATTGTGATGTGGTACCTATGCAAGCATGTTCCTTATTACTTGGTAGACCATTGCAATTTGATAAAAATTCTGTACACCATGGTAGAAACAATCACTATACTCTTGTTCATAAGGATACAAATATTACTTTGCTTCCTATGACTCCTGATTCCATTTTGAAAGATGATATTAATAGAGCTAGTAAAGCAAAACAGGAGACGAATAAGAGTGAAAATCAGATTGTGGCAAAAGAATTTGAGAAACAAATGAAGCCTAATAATAAACCATCTAGTGTTGCTTCTGAAATTAAATTGAAAAGTGCATGTTTATTTGCCACCAAATCTGATATTGATGAGCTAGATTTCAGCAAATCTGTTTGCTATGCTTTTGTGTGCAAAGAGGCATTATTTTCATTCGAGGACGTGCCTTCCTCTTTGCCTCCTGCTATCACTAACATTTTGCAGGAGTTCGCTGACATTTTTCCACAAGACGTGCCACCGGGATTACCGCCTATTCGAGGGATTGAGCATCAGATTGACTTAATTCCCGGTGCTTCACTGCCAAACCGTGCACCATACCGTACCAATCCAGAGGAGACGAAGGAGATTATGCGTCAAGTACAAGAGCTTCTCGACAAAGGTTATATACGCGAATCCCTTAGTCCTTGTGCTGTTCCTATTATTCTAGTGCCGAAAAAGGATGGTACATCATGTATGTGTGTTGATTGTAGAGGCATTAATAATATTACTATTCGTTATCGTCATCCTATTCCTAGGCTAGATGATATGCTTGATGAATTGAGTGGCTCTACAATATTCTCCAAAGTTGATTTGCGTAGTGGTTACCATCAAATTCGTATGAAATTGGGAGATGAATGGAAAACAGCATTTAAAACTAAGTTTGGATTATATGAGTGGTTAGTCATGCCTTTTGGGTTAACTAATGCACCTAGTACTTTCATGAGATTAATGAACGAAGTTTTACGTGCTTTCATTGGACGATTTGTGGTAGTTTACTTTGATGACATATTGATTTATAGCAGATCTTTGGAGGAACATTTGGAACATTCACGTGCTGTTTTTATTGCTCTACGTGATGCACGTTTGTTTGGTAACCTTGGGAAGTGCACCTTTTGCACCGACCGAGTATCTTTTCTTGGCTATGTTGTTACTCCACAAGGAATTGAAGTTGATAAAGCCAAGATTGAAGCTATTGAGAGTTGGCCGCAGCCCAAAACGGTCACACAAGTGAGGAGTTTTCTTGGCCTTGCTGGATTCTATAGGCGTTTTGTGAGAGATTTCAGCACCATTGCTGCACCTCTCAATGAGCTTACAAAGAAAGATGTGCCTTTTCTTTGGGGTACCGCACAGGAAGAAGCCTTCACGGTATTGAAAGATAAGTTGACACATGCTCCTTTACTCCAACTTCCTGATTTTAATAAGACTTTTGAGCTTGAATGTGATGCTAGTGGAATTGGATTAGGAGGTGTGTTATTACAAGATGGCAAACCTGTTGCATACTTTTCTGAAAAATTGAGTGGGCCTAGTCTGAATTATTCTACTTATGATAAAGAATTATATGCTCTTGTTCGGACTTTAGAAACATGGCAACATTATTTATGGCCCAAAGAATTTGTTATACATTCTGATCATGAATCTTTGAAACATATTAAAAGTCAAGCTAAACTGAATCGTAGACATGCTAAATGGGTTGAATTCATTGAGACTTTCCCTTATGTCATTAAACACAAGAAGGGAAAAGAAAATGTTATTGCTGATGCATTGTCTCGTCGCTATACTATGCTTTCACAACTTGACTTCATAATATTTGGTTTGGAGACCATCAAAGATCAATATGTGCATGATGCTGATTTTAAAGATGTAATGCAGAATTGTAAAGAAGGAAGAATGTGGAACAAGTTTGTTGTTAACGATGGATTTGTGTTTCGTGCTAACAAGCTATGCATTCCAGCTAGCTCCGTTCGTCTTTTGTTGATGCAGGAGGCGCATGGAGGAGGATTAATGGGACACTTTGGCGTGAAGAAGACGGAGGACGTACTTGCTACACATTTCTTTTGGCCAAAGATGAGACGGGATGTTGAGCGTTTTATTGCTCGCTGCACTACATGTCAAAAAGCTATGTCACGACTCAATCCTCATGGTTTATATATGCCTTTGCCTGTACCTAGTGTTCCTTGGGAGGATATATCTATGGACTTTGTTTTAGGTTTACCTCGAACAAAGAAGGGGAGGGATAGCATATTTGTTATCGTGGATAGATTCTCGAAAATGGCACACTTTATACCATGTCATAAAAGCGATGATGCTGTTAATGTTGCTGATTTGTTCTTTCGTGAAATTATTCGCTTGCATGGTGTGCCAAATACTATTGTTTCAGACCGTGATACTAAATTTCTTAGCCACTTTTGGAGATGTTTATGGGCTAAGTTGGGGACTAAACTGCTTTTTAGTACTACTTGTCACCCCCAAACTGATGGACAAACTGAAGTAGTCAATAGAACGTTGTCTACTATGCTTAGGGCTGTTTTGAAGAATAATAAGAAAATGTGGGAGGAATACTTGCCTCATATTGAATTTGCTTATAATTGTTCATTGCATTCTACTACTAAGATGTGCCCTTTTGAAGTTGTGTATGGTTTCCTACCTCGTGCACCTATTGATTTGTTGCCTCTTCCATCTTCGGAGAAGGTTAACTTTGATGCTAAACAACGTGCTGAATTGATTTTAAAAATGCATGAGTTAACTAAGGAAAACATTGAGCGCATGAATGCTAAATATAAACTTGCTGGAGCTAAGGGTAGAAAACATGTTGTGTTTGCACCTGGAGATCTTGTTTGGTTACATTTGCGTAAGGATAGATTTCCTGATTTGCGCAAATCAAAGTTAATGCCACGTGCTGATGGTCCCTTTAAGGTGTTAGAGAAAATAAATGATAATGCATATAAACTTGAGCTGCCTGCAGATTTTGGGGTTAGTCCCACTTTTAACATTGCAGATTTGAAGCCTTATTTGGGTGAGGAAGATGAACTTCCGTCGAGAACGACTTCATTTCAAGAAGGGGAGGATGATGAGGACATCAATACAATTGTTACACCCACAGCCCCTGCTGCTATACATACTGGACCAATTACTAGAGCTCGTGCACGCCAACTAAATTACCAGGTACTTTCGTTTCTTGGTAATGATTCTAATGTTCATGAGAATATGATGTTGCCTAAATTGGATACATTTGTTTTGCTTACAAATGAAGGGCCTAGCTTGGAGAAGGATGAACATTGGAGCAAGAACAAGCATGGAGATGATGGCATGCGCAAGGGGAACAAGAACGGAGTTACAAGTGATGATTTCAGGACTTTGAAGCCACCATAATGGGTGCATGAAGCCTTGGACGAAATATACAAGATGCCACTTCAAAAATTTCGTCCCGAGGCTATTTTAGGTGCTGCGTCACCTTATTATTGGGCCAGGCCCATGTAATTTCGAAATACATAAGTATAGGCTATTTTTAGAGTCCGTATGTGTGGGGAAACAAGAGATAGGGTTGATTTCGGACCCCTCCACCAAGGGCCACGAAATTCCCCCCTCTTCCTCCATATATACAGCCCTTAGGGCATCGTTTAGACTTTGGGTTTTGTTTAGATTAAAAGTTCGCCATAGCTGCAACTTCGCGTACTTCGTTTGTGTTCAACGACCAGACAAAGGCGTCACAGAACCCCACCTTGATCAATAAAGCTTTCATCTTATATTCGCAATATCCAGATTGCAATCTCAGTTTCTTGCTTGTTCTTCGTTTGCTCGCAGGAAACAGACCCTCGTGGTCAGGTTGATCGTGCTCCGGCGTGGTCAATAACCTCTCGGAGTTGGTTTAGCGATTGCTAAGGCGCGACGTCCTCGCACGTTCGTAGTCGGATCGTCAAAGTCGACTTCCACCAAAGCGATATCCATCATCTCATCGAAAGACGGGACACCTTTGCCTCTATCACTGTTGGTGCTGCTGTTGATACTTCTGTGGCTCCTGCTGCTGATGCGGAGGAGGATGATTATGTGGGAGATTATGAGGATGAGGTTGATCAAAATCAACACTACGTGCAGCCACCTGTACCACCACCAGCAGGTCGACCTCAGGTATATATTCGTAATGGTAGGCCTGCACCACCACCTCAGGTACGAGATGATGTCCATATTCCTAAACTGAAATTGAATATTCCACCATTTGAGGGTAGATATGTTCCTGATATATATCTTACTTGGGAGTTAGAAACTGAACAACGATTTACATGTTTACAATATCCTGAGGAGAGACGAGTTGCTGCTGCTGTTTGTGCTTTCACTAGTTTTGCATGTGTATGGTGGTCTGAACATTGTAGATTATATCCTATTCCAACTACTTGGGCTGCTTTGAAAACTGCTATGCGTACGCGTTGGGTTCCACCATATTATCAACGTGAATTGCTTCAAAAATTGCAGCGTTTAAGACAAGGGAAAAATCTGTAGAAGAATATTATCAGGAATTACAAACTGGCATGATTAGATGTGGTATTGTTGAGGAGAATGAAGCTATGCTTGTACGTTTTCTGGGTGGATTAAATAGAGAGATTCAGACCATTCTAGACTATAAGGAGTATACTAATATCACTCGTTTATTCCATCTTGCTTGTAAAGCTGAACGTGAAGTGCAGGATCGACAAGCATTGGGGCGAACTAACTTTTCTGCAGGCCGACCTTCATCATGGACACCACGTGCATCTTCTACTTCAACTGCACCAGCACCTCCATCCGGTGCCACCTCCAGCCGTGATACAAGAAAACAGGCACAACCACCATTATCTGCCAAGAGCGCACCTGCGGGGCCTGCACAGCGTTCTTCTTCTTCCATGGCATCAACAGGGCACACAAGTGATATTATTTGTCGTCGTTGTAAGGGAGGAGGTCATTATGCGAGGGAATGCAAATCTCTGCGTGTGATGATTGCTACCGCGGATGGTGGATATGAGTCCGCTAGTGACTATGATGAGGAGACATTGGCTCTTATTACACGTGAAGAACATGGTGGAGATGATTCTGATCATGAGACGCAATACATGGCTCCTAAAGACGCTGACAGGTATTGATGAGGACATCAATACAATTGTTACACCCACAGCCCCTGCTGCTATACATACTGGACCAATTACTAGAGCTCGTGCACGCCAACTAAATTATCAGGTACTTTCGTTTCTTGGTAATGATTCTAATGTTCATGAGAATATGATGCTGCCTAAATTGGATACATTTGTTTTGCTTACAAATGAAGGGCCTAGCTTGGAGAAGGATGAACATTGGAGCAAGAACAAGCATGGAGATGATGGCATGCGCAAGGGGAACAAGAACGGAGTTACAAGTGATGATTTCAGGACTTTGAAGCCACCATAATGTGTGCATGAAGCCTTGGACGAAATATACAAGATGCCACTTCATAAATTTCGTCCCGAGGCTATTTTAGGTGCTGCGTCACCTTATTATTGGGCCAGGCCCATGTAATTTCGAAATACATAAGTATAGGCTATTTTTAGAGTACGTATGTGTGGGGAAACAAGAGATAGGGTTGATTTCGGACCCCTCCACCAAGGGCCACGAAATTCCCCCCTCTTCCTCCATATATACAGCCCTTAGGGCATCGTTTAGACTTCGGGTTTTGTTTAGATTAAAAGTTCGCCATAGCTGCAACTTCGCGTACTTCGTTTGTGTTCAACGACCAGACAAAGGCGTCACAGAACCCCACCTTGATCAATAAAGCTTTCATCTTATATTCGCAATATCCAGATTGCAATCTTAGTTTCTTGCTTGTTCTTCGTTTGCTCGCAGGAAACAGACCCTCGTGGTCAGGTTGATCATGCTCCGGCGTGGTCAATAACCTCTCGGAGTTGGTTTAGCGATTGCTAAGGCGCGACGTCCTCGCACGTTCGTAGTCGGATCGTCAAAGTCGACTTCCACCAAAGGATATCCATCATCTCATCGAAAGACGGGACACCTTTGCCTCTATCACTAGGATTATGGTATCCAAAGGGCTCAGATTTTGATCTAGTTGGATTCTCGGATGCTGATTATGCTGGTGACAAGGTGGATCGCAAGTCTACATCAGACACATGTCATTTTCTAGGACGATCACTTGTATGTTGATCTTCAAAGAAGCAGAACTGTGTATCTCTCTCCACTGCTGAATCTGAATACATTGCTGCTAGATCTTGCTGCGCTCAGCTTCTATGGATGAAGCAAACACTCAAAGACTATGGCATTCACCTGAAGCAAGTGCCACTCTACTGCGACAACAAAAGCGCCATCAAGATTGCCAACAACCTAGTTCAGCACTCGAAGACAAAGCACATTGAAATTCGTCATCACTTTCTCAGAGATCATGTTGTGAAGGAAGATATTGATATCATACACGTCAACACTGAAGAGCAATTGGCAGATATCTTCACCAAGCCCTTGGATGAGAAGAGGTTTTGCAAGTTACGGTGTGAGCTAAATATCCTGGAATCCTCAAATGTCCTGTGATCAGGCACACATCCTAACACTTATGCATGTTGATGACTTAGATGTGCAACACACGAAGTAAAGTATATCTTCAATAAATGAAGACTTACATTCTGAGTGTGAATACATTAACGTGGAATTTGACTTCGGAGCGCCACGATAATTGTGCGCCATGTCTGGGTCTAATACTTCCTATACGGTGGGTAACGCCACCACCAAATTCTTCTGTTGAAGTGTTTTACCCATGGCGTTACATTTGCTATGTCTTCACATTTGGTTTGTCTTCATTTTCAACTTGTCTTGATGATTATCTTCACTATGTTGATATGATTGTCTTCTGGTATATACTGATTTGGTTTGGTTTCTGTCCTCTACAACATTCACTTATAGCTATGGCTTCTTGATGAATCTTTTGAACTAAGTGAATGTGATCGGACCCTAACCCCTCTATGCTTCTTTCCTAAGTCTATCTATCCAAATCATATGCATTCTATTGACACTGTCAAATGTCTTCTCTGCATCCATGTCAGCAGAAGACACAGAGACAAACATTAATCCGTTTTCAATGCTAAATCCTTTCACCTGAAACCCGGAGAAGTGGGAACGACCAGCCGACAATCCAGGTGTGCGTGGGAACGTGGAACAACCTCCGATATGTTGCATGATAGCCACGTGTCCTTCAGATGTGAATCACCAGGGGCACTTGTGTAATAACTCTGTGCCGTCCCTATCCCTATAAATACACGCCTCACCACATTCATTATCCCTTCTTCCACTCGCACAAACCCTAGCGCCACCACTAGCCCTCGACAACGCCGGCGACGAAGCGCTTAGCTGTCGCGACCTCACCGACACCGTCTTCACGCCGGCCGCAGACATCGTCTTCTCCGCCGTCGCCGTAGGTGTCCTCTGTCGCCAAGTTAGGGCACGGACGATCGAACTGCTCGGCCTCCTCTCCCACTCTGTCTAGCAGTTCTTCGTGTGGTAAATAAAACTTCCTTTTTACGACCCCCTTTGATCCTATAGATTCATCACTTTCTACCACAAGAAGTTTCTATTCACACAAGTTGGATCTATTTCATACTGCATCTCATAATATGCCTAGTATGTTCACTTATGCTTCACAAAGAAGTTAGATTCCTCACTTGTACTTATTTGTGGATTTGTACAAATCTGGAACCAACTCTCTATCTATGAGTGAATGTCTTCGCACTATGAGGTCAATGTCTTCTAAACTGATTTATCTTCAAAATCTTCTGAGAATGCATATGACCTCTTCCCCTTCCCTCGCACCTTAATGCTGTAACAGGTACATGTCCGTGGGAGAATCCCTTGGTTCTCATAGTCTGCATTCATTTGCAGAATTCTTACAGCATCACATTAACTCTCCCGAAGCCAGTTCCTGTTTGAACAGAAAGCGGAAGCCTTTGAAGCCTTTAAACGTGTTGAAGCCCTTAAGTTTAAGCTTCATGGCACCAGAGAAACCTACAAGAAAGGGTGGCAGACAGCGTCGTGGCAACACCTCAAGAGATTTGCCTCCTGACCTCTATGAGCTGTACAAGACAGATCCAGAGGAGGACTACAATCAGCGAAAAACTCAAATCCAATGGATTCGAAGATATTGGGCAGAACAGTGGTTCAAGTATAGGTTCGTGACCCAGGAGTATACTGAGAAAGAATGCCATCAAACGACCATGGGGAGACATTCTATACAAAAATCTTCAACCCAAGTCCAGAGCTGAAGCCATTGAACAAGGCTTCTATCCTTGCATGGTCCATGGACCGCAACCTACGGATGCAGACCCATCTTCATTACTGTGGTGCCGCGATGATAATCTATTCAAGCGCAACCTTCAGTTTGCCAGGAACTCGGCCAAAGAGAACAAGAAGTCACGAGGCTTAGATTTCAATCCAGGCCCCTCTGCTCCTCGTGCTGATGGCACACGCGAAGCTGAACCCAATCTTGTTGGGCACTTCTACAACCTAGAAGGTCTCGTCACTCATATCATGGTTCAAGGGACAGTCGTGGATGAGCCTGCAGATGACGATGAATCTGATGAAGCGTCTGCACCTCCAAAGCCAAAGAAACTGAAGAAGCCTAAAGCTTCAAAGCCTGCTCCTGCACCAAAGGTCTTACAGGCGAAGCCTCTGGCCACTACACCTCCTGAGCACAGTGTGCAGTCTGAAGATTTGTCACGCATCTCCAAGCCCTCGAGAGTAAAGATGCCCTTGCAACCCACCAGCCAAGAACTGACTGCTGCTATTCTGCGCAATGACGCCATTGATCTGTCCAGCGATGAAGATCTTGCAGATGGCGCTCTTGAGCAACTGATTAAGAGCAAAGAAGAAGCAAAAATCTTCAATGATTTGCCTCTCTTTGACGTAGCAATCCTCCACAACTTCATTGATGAGTGGTTTGAAACCCCCAATCTCAGCTTTGATGATCTGCAACTTCCAATTGGCCTTAGCGTCGCTTTCACTGGCGCCATTGCTTCTGAGCTAGCTCTAGCTCAGCGCATCGTTGAATTGAAACAAAAGATCGACTATGAGAAAGCTCAGTTCAAGAAGCACATGGCCAAGCTTAGCGTGCAAGATGTGAAAAACTTCAGGAATATGCTGCACGAGCTCAAGGAAGCCTTTCTCAAGAAACATGAAGAAGCTAAAGGGTCTTGTGAGCGCATGAAGAGTCTGGCTGACAAGTGCATGCAAGCCTACAATGAAGCTGAGAAGCGCAAGGCTCTTGGGCGTCCTGGCATCGACCCTAGAATGGCAGCCAAGCCAAAGAAGAAGAAGCCAGCTGTGGCCGAACCCAAAGCAACAAGGCAGGAAGTACATCCCATTGTCTTCCCTGCCAGTATGACAGGTTCAAAGTCTAAGGTCCCCACAGTGGCTTTAGAACTAAAGAAGACAAGGGCTGCCGAGGCTAAAGCCAGAAAGAGGAAAAATCCTGAAGTTTCTGATGCCGCTCCCTCCAAGAAGAAGCGCAAAACCAAGAAAGATCGGGCTGCTCCCACAGAGCCCCTTGTTGTCGATCCCATCTCGGTTGCTCATCCTGCCTCTTCGCATCAAGAACGATGGATGATAGTTCATGAGCCTGCTTCCACAGAGGCTCCTGAAGCTGAAGACATTCCAGCAGTTGACCCCACCACTGCTGAAGACATTGGTCACCATGACAATGTTGAAGATGATGAAGTCCTTCCTCAGATCGAGCACCAATTGGTATCATCGCCTGTGCTCATGCACAGCGGACTCATCAGCATTGG
The DNA here is from genome assembly GCF_002162155.2 of Triticum dicoccoides. NCBI lineage: Eukaryota > Viridiplantae > Streptophyta > Magnoliopsida > Poales > Poaceae > Triticum > Triticum dicoccoides. Next base: position 16,456 of record NW_021286122.1, read on the forward strand.
TCGTCCTTTGACGCCAACTACTTAGGATGCATCGTGGGCTGATCACCCATAGAGACAAGACACCCCAAGCTCTCCCCAACCGCAAGCTACCCCAACAGTGCAAAATGATGATGACTTTCAGGCCCCGCACGCTCCATCTCCACAAGCGTCGCCCGCATTACGCAGGCTTCGCAAAGGACCAAGGCCCCAAGTCACTCCCACAATGCATGTGTCTGAATCCGAAGCCAAAATGGCTGAAGATGTTCCGGCTGCATCAGCCGATGAAGAAGAAGATGAAGAAGAAGCCCCAAGAGTTTCAAGAGTTGCTACACCCCCGTTTCACCAAGATGTTGTTCTCGAGGAGAACGTGACCAACCCTCCAGCTTCTGAAGTGGAGGTTAACAACCCCGAAGTAGCCACCAACATCACTGCTGACGCCAATGATGATAGAGGCGGGGGTGTCCCGATCTTTCGATGAGATGATAACTATTGATTTGGTGGAGACGACTTTGACGATCCGACTACAAACGTGCACGATGTTGCGCCTTAGCAATCGCTAAACCAATCTCCTGAGGTTACTGACGATGCCGAAAGCACGGTCAGCCTGACCACGAAGGTCTATTCCTGCAAGCAATCGAAGAACGAGCAAGAATATGATAAAGCAATCTGAATATTGCAAATATATATGAGGTATTGATAATGGTGGGGATACGGAAGCGGTCTTGGTCTGGTCGTTGGACACAAACGAAGTACACGAAGTTGCAATGGCTAACTTTTAACTAAACAAATCCCCAGGAAAAAGCTACTAGATGGATCTACTTATATAGGAGCAAGGGGTGGCGGCCAAGGAGGTGGGAGAACGTCCCAAGGCAGCCTAAAACTAAATCTAGGTCGTACAAGGCCAATGGGCCCAAGTGGAGGTGATGTAACACCTTTGGACTTGTAGTTTGACTCGGATTCTGCTGCAGCATCAGATTGTTTCGTCCACAACTCAACGCTCCGGACGAATTTGAAGGTGATTCCAATTGGGTTGGAAAGTGCACGAAATCTAGTTTCCAGAAAAAAAAGAATCACCCAATTTGGAGTCCGTATGAAAAAGTTGTGTGCGTTTTGAGTCAGGTATGTCTGTGCAGTCCGAATCTGAATCCAGAACGTGAGAGACTTGGACTCTATCTTCTCTTGGGCCAAAAGTGACGTGAGAGAACTTTTTGGACAGCAAATAAACATCTCTTTCTTCCTTATCTTCATATGTGGATTGTACAAATGTCCCATACACCTGCAATTAGACAAAACACAAAAGTGTGTGAAGTATTTTTGTTCTGGATAACATAAATAGATTATTGAATAGTTTGCACTAGAAATCACCTGACAAATATGCATATATGCAATATTTTTGGTCATATCCAAGGTAGTCATGTCCTCATCATCCTCCCCTTCTTGAAAATAAAGCCGTCCTCGGCGTTGCTTAATCTGAAATGTGGCTAACAAAAGAGACAAGGTGTACATGTTGTATATGTATTTGTCATCCATTTTTACTTCCCTTGATTTTTGCATATATGACACATGAATAGATGAGTAACTTGCATAGTTCATAAAATCTAAAGCCAAAAAATTAGCACAAGAAGTAGAAGGCATGAAAATATTGCAACTCAGTTTGCACATATAAGTGAAGCTCTTATTCATTTCAAAAGATTGACAATGTTCATCATTAAACCATCCCAACATTGGTGAATAAACCTTACTTGCATCAAATTTACATGCTACAACATGCTTAAATAAGCAAACATGCAATAAGTCATTCAACACAGAATCATCACCAAGATTAGAGGTCATATCAAAATGATTAAACATTGGTTCTTTTGCATCAATAGTTAATTCAATGGGTGCACTCAAAATTGTTGGCATTTCAGTTGTTTGATCACATGGCAAAGTCAAATTATCAACGTAGTCCTCTAAAATAGGTGGTGTGATCAAAGTAGTGGGTAGCTCATCAGATGGTGCATTCAAATTGACAAGGCATTCATCATTCTCATGTAGAGATGGAAGATCAGTAGCTTTGTCATTACCTCTTATGATCAACTCAGATGATGTAGCCACTCTCGGGGGCGATGTGTCACATGGTGGAGGTGATGTAGTCCTGACAACAACGGATGTGGTTGTCATAGTATGCCTAGTAGTTGAAGGAATAATCATATCAACTCTTGGAATATGCACCGTGCGCTTGTTCTCCTCGTGACCAACACGTCGTTTTATTTCCTGTTCAGCTTTGCAAGCAAGATGAAACAAATGGTCCATAGGATAACACTCTTCATGAATTAGTATCTCTTGAATATCACGGTTTAATCCTCCCCAAAATCTATCCATAAAATCATCTTCACTTTCTTCTAAAGAGGAATGCAACAAGGTAGTTTGTAAATCATCATAATATTTTGTTACAGTTTCACTACCTTGTTTTAAGTGTTGCAACTTCTTAATCATGTCACGAGTATAATAAGCAGGGACGAAAGTATGTCGCATGGCAAGTTTCAAATCATCCCAAGTAGTAGGTATATAATCAGGGTGTAACCGACAATATTCACTCCACCAAACCAAAGCATAACCAGTGAAAGAACCAACCGCAACCTTAACCTTTTTATGTTCATCGAAATTATGGGAAGCAAATATATTTTTTATGTCGAACTCCCATTCAATATATAAAGCAGGTTTAAAACGGCCATTAAATGATGGTATAGATACATTAACCTGATCATGTGCATTTGGATGTTTGTGCACCTCTCGTGACGGTTGTGGTATTTGCAAAGGTGGTGGCACGTCTCCCGCGATTGACAAAGCCCATGAATTGACTCTGGATCCTGTCATGATTAGTAGAACAAGAAACAAAACCCAAAAATAATGTTCCTATAACTACTAGGATGTGGTGGTAAAACGCTCACAGTAAAGCAAATATCAATGTCTTACAAGTTCTTACCATGCAGCAGGCGGTGATCGGCAACCAGCGGTGTCAAGTAACTCCGAATATTGAGTAAAGCGATTGTCAGGGGAGCGTACGTATACACGGTGTAGAAATATGTGGAGCTGGGTTGGCTATATATGGTAGCAAAAGATTAGCAATAATCAATTCAAAGATGTAATGTTGAATAAACGCTCAACGACGGTACTGTGCTGGTCCTAGGCTAGACCGGACTAGAGACGCGAGCCTAGAACACTAATAAGGTCACGGTGTAGCACAACTAGCATCAATGAAGGATACTAAGTAGCTCTTGACAGCAAGATATAAGTGAAGATCACAACGGAAGTGAAGATAATGATGAAAAACAACTGCCAAGCAGGATATACAACAACTCTCTCTCCAACTTTCCTCTTGAAAAGTTTGAGACAATTTTCTGATAAATTCTATCAAAGAATGCTCTAACTCAAGCTTTCCAATGCAAAAAGAATCACTCAATTCCGAGTTGATATGAGGAGTCAAAGAATTCTAAAACTGGCCTGAAAAATTGGAACAAGCTGTGTTCACGAACTTCGGAGGGCAAAAAGACCTATTTAGAAGCCAATTTTGAGGTGTCAAATATTGAACTAGCTTCTGCAACTATTTAGATGCGGCTCGTCGCTATCTTCAATTTGAGTACTCACGGAGCCAAAACGAACTTCGTATGAGGAAGATACACCTGTTTTACTGAACAGTGCGCAAAACAGATTCCAATCCGAATTCAGGTACGAGATTGATTCTAGATAGATCCAATTTTTTTTCTTCTCTCTTTTTTTCTCACGCTTTTTTTTTCTTTTTCTTCTCCCTCTTTTTCTTTTTTTTCTTTCCTTTTTTTCTCTTTTTTTTTCTATCTTTTTTTTTCTTTCCAAGACAAACTAGATAAGATGCAGATTGGATCAGGCAAAGATGTGAATGACCTCAACTATGATTATGACAATGAACAGTGCGTAGCACGTGGTGGAAATTAATAGATGGGATGGTGGACAGTGGAAGGAATAATGATGCAGCAGCGGCGTGACTAATGTGAACAGAACTCGAAACTCTAAAGGAACTAGACGCTAAGACCAGCAACTGACACGACGATGCAACCGATAATTCAACTATGCAAGCAGTGAATAGAAAATTGCAAAGGCTCAGACTGGCTTGGATAAAGGATGAATAGATCTAACTTTTTTTGTGTGTGGCTTTTTCTTGGACAATAGGTAAGAAAATAAATCTAATCTAGGAAAACTGGAAATTCTCACCGAGCAACCTGAAAACTGATACCACTTGATAGAGGCGGGGGTGTCCCGATCTTTCGATGAGATGATAACTATCGATTTGGTGGAGACGACTTTGACGATCCGACTACAAACGTGCACGATGTTGCGCCTTAGCAATCGCTAAACCAATCTCCTGAGGTTACTGACGATGCCGAAAGCACGGTCAGCCTGACCACGAAGGTCTATTCCTGCAAGCAATCGAAGAACGAGCAAGAATATGATAAAGCAATCTGAATATTGCAAATATATATGAGGTATTGATAATGGTGGGGATCCGGAAGCGGTCTTGGTCTGGTCGTTGGACACAAACGAAGTACACGAAGTTGCAATGGCTAACTTTTAACTAAACAAATCCCCAGGAAAAAGCTACTAGATGGATCTACTTATATAGGAGCAAGTGGTGGCGGCCAAGGAGGTGGGAGAACGTCCCAAGGCAGCCTAAAACTAAATCTAGGTCGTACAAGGCCAATGGGCCCAAGTGGAGGTGATGTAACACCTTTGGACTTGTAGTTTGACTCGGATTCTGCTGCAGCATCAGATTGTTTCGTCCACAACTCAACGCTCCGGACGAATTTGAAGGTGATTCCAATTGGGTTGGAAAGTGCACGAAATCTAGTTTCCAGCAAAAAAAAGAATCACCCAATTTGGAGTCCGTATGAAAAAGTTGTGTGCGTTTTGAGTCAGGTATGTCTGTGCAGTCCGAATCTGAATCCAGAACGTGAGAGACTTGGACTCTATCTTCTCTTGGGCCAAAAGTGACGTGAGAGAACTTTTTGGACAGCAAATAAACATCTCTTTCTTCCTTATCTTCATATGTGGATTGTACAAATGTCCCATACACCTGCAATTAGACAAAACACAAAAGTGTGTGAAGTATTTTTGTTCTGGATAACATAAATAGATTATTGAATAGTTTGCACTAGAAATCACCTGACAAATATGCATATATGCAATATTTTTGGTCATATCCAAGGTAGTCATGTCCTCATCAAATGACGTTGTCATGGTTGACGCCAATACGGCGCCGAAAGCCAATGAGGCGCCAGAAGCCAATGAGGCACCAGAAGTCAATGCTGCAACACCTGAAGTCAATGCTGCAGCACCTAAGGTCCAAGTACCTGAAGCACATGTGGCCCCTGAAGCCCATGAAGACAATGCCAATGCCCCTGTTCCCCCTCCAAGACCTCACACAATGGAGCTGGCATTTGATCATGGTCAGCCAGTTATGGTTCGATGGCCCATTCTGACTCCTCCGCCTGCTGCTGGTCCACAATTTGAGTACCACGTCGAGCACAGGCCTCAAGTTCAAAAGCCCAAGCCAAGACTTCCACGATTCCCACACACTGCCACTTCACCTTGGGTCTTCAATGCAAATGGCTTCGTGGCACATAATACATTCTTCAATAGCTCCAAGAACCCCTATACAAGATCGCGCATTTCCTCAGATCGGTTCTAGAGCTATCAGCAGCGCAGCTACTATTCATGTGTCCTATACAATCAAGGGCGCATATTTCCACATATGCGCCTCGACTCTGAAGCTATAGCTGGTCTGCCCTGCCTCGAAGAAGCATTGGACTATTTCCGAGACGCTGGTCTGTTGCAGTTCGTCACTGACAAGGAGCACTGGAACGAAGAATTGCTGCTTCAATTCTATGCCACTCTTCATATTCGAGGCTACAATATGGATCCGAAGACTTGGGTCCTTGAGTGGATGACAGGCAATGTCCATCATGAAGCTAAAGCTCTTGATATCATTGAGCTCACAGGCCTACCCACTCCTAGTGAATACTATGAACCAGGTTGTCAACAACATCAAAATGCCTTGGAAAGCATCTTTCAGAAGGCAGAACCCGACATGAGTCAAATGCTGAGCATGATGAAGCCTCTGCCTCATGACGTTGAATACCCATCTGAGTTCTTTGTTGAAGACCTAGAGTACCTGCCTCGCACCATTTACCACATCATCAGGAAGACTCTATGGCCTATCAAAGGACACTCATCTGCAGCGAAGCTTGAAGGAGCAATGAAGACTTTGGTTTTCTATATCTTCAATGGCATCAGCTTCAATGCTCAAGACTTCTTCATCAGGCAGTTGGCTGCGTCTGGCTCTGACATCTTTGGGTTGAAATTCTATGCTCCATGGGTCATGTGTCTGATAAAGCGTCACTCAGCTTTCACCTATCAGCTGTCTGCGCGCAATCATCTTATATTCTTGCCCGAGGTTGATCTGTCAGTTGAAGCCATTTACCCAGAGCCTGCTAAGGATCCCATTTATCTTCACAATGCTGATCACCAAAGCTTCACCCAGCCCATTGAAGGGATTCCAGCCGTTTCTCATGTTTATCCTCTGGCTGGAAACACACGTGTCCCTCGTGCTTAAACTGATGTCACTGGTAGCACCATTGCGCAAAGGCCTCAAAGACGATCTCGTGTCCTCAATGACCAAGAGCTTCTCGTTGCGCTGCATCAGAAATAGTACAAACATCACGACTGACTTAAGCGTCAGATGCAAAGCCTCTTGGTGGATGTCAACCGCATTCGCAATCTTGCCACCAAGAATGCCTTTGTCACTCATGAAACCTGTTGGAGGTCGTGGAAGAGTTTGACCCTACTGAGTGCTGAAGCTGATTTGCACGATGATGGCTTCACCACACGCTTCAAGTTTGACTCAATTCCTCCCAGAAATGCTCACTTGCGTCGGACTCCCTCACTTGAAGACTCTGAATACTCATCCTCGGCTGCGACCGTAAATGCCAGAGTCATCGATGACCAAGATGATGCAACTTCACCTCCTCCACCTTCAGCGCGAATCAACACTGCACCAAGTTCGTCTGCACCGCCAACCAACACCGACGACCCTGCTGCTTCACCAACTCCTCAAGGGAACGAGTAGGTGCTCTATGTCTTCAAACCTTTTTGGTCCTTACTGACAAAAGGGGGAGAAGCATATGAGTTTGATAGTCTTCAAGCGGGTCCATATGGGCGGTGGTTTTATATTTTGCCTAGTGTTTACAACTCTCGCTTTCTGATACATTTGGTTCTTTGAGTTGTAACACTTAAACTAGATGGTCGTCTGCTACTTATGTGCTATTCTGTGATGCGATGATAAATTCCGCATGTGCGATGATAACTTCCGCACTTAGGTCATTCTGCAGACGTCCATTTTTCATTATGCATGTCATTATCTTCACATACTTTTCATGCATGATGAATTGTCATCATAAGTTGAAGAGGATCTCCACAAGTACAACCTGCCATGTGCATTTGCATACCAAAAGCAAATTACTTATATGCACATCTTCAGGGGGAGCCTTTGCCACTTATGAAGAGAATCCCCTATCCTTTACAATTTCACATATTTTATTCCCTGTTGAAAACTTCAACTAGTTTGTCATCAATCACCAAAAAGGGGGAGATTGTAAGTGCATCTAGTGCCACCCCTAGTTGGTTTTGGAGTATTGACGACAAACCTAGTTGAGGGACTGATGTGTTTGTGACAATTGCAGGATAACACAGGTAGAAGTCCCTCATTGATTCGGTTTTCCTACCAGAGATGACCCCTAAAAATGTATGAAGACATTGAAGTCAAAGGTGGTATGTGAAGACATTCACATTGAAGTCTATGACAAGAGAAGACATCGCATGAAGACTATGGAGCGCGAAGACTTAGTTGTTTCGTCGTTCTTTTTCTTCTTTGTTGAGTCATAGGAACCACCGTACTATTAAGTGGGGTCCAAGAGAACCAATCAGAATGACTGAAGTGATGCTTAACCAAAATCCTATGTCTTCGAGCGAAGACTATGAGAGCAAATCTTGTCCAGAGTTGGATAAGTCAGCTTTGCTTGTAGCCCAAGTAAAGTTGTCGTGTGTGTTTGAAATCTGACCGTTGGAACACGTGTTAGTTTCTTAGTGACCGAGGGTCATTTCGGACAAATCAGGTTGGGTTGCCTGGTGGCTATAAATAGCCCACCCCCTGATAGAGGCGAGGTGTCCCGATCTTTCGATGAGATGATAACTATCGATTTGGTGGAGATGACTTTGACGATCCGACTACAAACGTGCACGACGTTGTGCCTTAGCAATCGCTAAACCAACTCCGAGAGGTTATTGACCACGCCGGAGCACAATCAACCTGACCACGAAGGTCTATTCCTGCAAGCAATCGAAGAACAAACAAGAATATGATAAAAGCAATCCGAATATTGCGAGTATATATGAAGTATTGATAAAGGTGGGGATCCGTAAGCGGTCTTGGTCTGGTCGTTGGACACAAACGAAGTACACGAAGTTGCAATGGCTAACTTTTAACTAAACAAATCCCAAGGAAAAGCTACTAGATGGATCTACTTATATAGGAGCAAGGGGTGGCGGCCAAGAAGGTGGGAGGACGTCCCAAGGCAGCCTAAAACTAAATCTAGGTCGTACAAGGCCAATGGGCCCAAGTGGAGGTGATGTAACACCTTTGGACTTGTAGTTTGACTCGGATTCTGCTGCAGCATCAGATTGTTTCGTCCACAACTCAACGCTCCGGACGAAGTTGAAGGTGATTCCAATTGGGTTGGAAAGTGCACGAAATCTAGTTTCCAACAAAAAAAGAATCACCCAATTCGGAGTCCGTATGAAAAACTTGTGTGCGTTTTGAGTCAGGTATGTCTGTGCAGTCCGAATCTGAATCCAGAACGTGAGAGACTTGGACTCTATCTTCTCTTGGGCCAAAAGTGACGTGAGAGAACTTTTTGGACAGCAAATAAACATCTCTTTCTTCCTTATCTTCATATGTGGATTGTACAAATGTCCCATACACCTGCAATTAGACAAAACACAAAAGTGTGTGAAGTATTTTTGTTCTGGATAACATAAATAGATTATTGAATAGTTTGCACTAGAAATCACGTGACAAATATGCATATATGCAATATTTTTGGTCATATCCAAGGTAGTCATGTCCTCATCATCCTCCCCTTCTTGAAAATAAAGCCGTCCTCGGCGTTGCTTAATCTGCAATGTGGCTAACAAAAGAGACAAGGTGTACATGTTGTATATGTATATGTCATCCATTTTTACTTCCCTTGATTTTTGCATATATGACACATGAATAGATGAGTAACTTGCATAGTTCATAAAATCTAAAGCCAAAAAATTAGCACAAGAAGTAGAAGGCATGAAAATATTGCAACTCAGTTTGCACATATAAGTGAAGCTCTTATTCATTTCAAAAGATTGACACTGTTCATCATTAAACCATCCCAACATTGGTGAATAAACCTTACTTGCATCAAATTTACATGCTACAACATGCTTAAATAAGCAAACATGCAATAAGTCATTCAACACAGAATCATCACCAAGATTAGAGGTCATATCAAAATGATTAAACATTGGTTCTTTTGCATCAATAGTTAATTCAATGGGTGCACTCAAAATTGTTGGTATTTCAGTTGTTTGATCACATGGCAAAGTCAAATTATCAACATAGTCCTCGAAAATAGGTGGTGTGATCAAAGTAGTGGGTAGCTCATCAGATGGTGCATTCAAATTGACAAGGCATTCATCATTCTCATGTAGAGATGGAAGATCAGTACCTTTGTCATTACCTCTTATGATCAACTCAGATGATGTAGCCACTCTCGGGGGCGATGTGTCACATGGTGGAGGTGATATAGTCCTGACAACAACGGATGTGGTTGTCATAGTATGCCTAGTAGTTGAAGGAACAATCATATCAACTCTTGGAATGTGCACCGTGCGCTTGTTCTCCTCGTGGCCAACACGTCGTTTTATTTCCTGTTCAGCTTTGCAAGCAAGATGAAACAAATGGTCCATAGGATAACACTCTTCATGAATTAGTATCTCTTGAATATCACGGTTTAATCCTCCCCAAAATCTATCCATAAAATCATCTTCACTTTCTTCTAAAGAGGAATGCAACAAGGTAGTTTGTAAATCATCATAATATTTTGATACAGTTTCACTACCTTGTTTTAAGTGTTGCAACTTCTTAATCATGTCACGAGTATAATAAGCAGGGACGAAAGTATGTCGCATGGCAAGTTTCAAATCATCCCAAGTAGTAGGTATATAATCAAGGTGTAACCGACAATATTCACTCCACCAAACCAAAGCATAACCAGTGAAAGAACCAACCGCAACCTTAACCTTTTTATGTTCATCGAAATTATGGGAAGCAAATATATTTTTTATGTCGAACTCCCATTCAATATATAAAGCAGGTTTAAAACGGCCATTAAATGGTGGTATAGATACATTAACCTGATCATGTGCATTTGGATGTTTGTGCACCTCTCGTGACGGTTGTGGTATTTGCAAAGGTGGTGGCACGTCTCCCGCGATCGACAAAGCCCATGAATTGACTCTGGATCCTGTCATGATTAGTAGAACAAGAAACAAAACCCAAAAATAATGTTCGTATAACTACTAGGATGTGGTGGTAAAACGCTCACAGTAAAGCAAATATCAATGTCTTACAAGTTCTTACCACGCAGCAGGCGGTGATCGGCAACCAGCGGTGTCAAGTAACTCCGAATATTGAGTAAAGCGATTGCCAGGGGAGCGTACGTATGCACGGTGTAGAAATATGTGGAGGCGAGAGTCCCGATCTTTCAATGAGATGATAACTATCGATTTGGTGGAGACGACTTTGACGATCTGACTACAAACGTGCACGACGTTGCGCCTTAGCAATCGCTAAACCAATCTCCTGAGGTTACTGACAATGCTGGAAGCACGGTCAGCCTGACCACGAAGGTCTATTCCTGCAAGCAATCGAAGAACGAGCAAGAGTATGATAAAGCAATCTGAATATTGCAAATATATATGAAGTATTGATAATGGTGGGGATCCGGAAGCGGTCTTGGTCTGGTCGTTGGACACAAACGAAGTACACGAAGTTGCAATGGCTAACTTTTAACTAAACAAACCCAAGGAAAAAGCTACTAGATGGATCTACTTATATAGGAGCAAGGGGTGGCGGCCAAGGAGGTGGGAGGACGTCCCAAGGCAGCCTAAAACTAAATCTAGGTCGTACAAGGCCAATGGGCCCAAGTGGAGTTGATGTAACACCTTTGGACTTGTAGTTTGACTCGGATTCTGCTGCAGCATCAGATTGTTTCGTCCACAACTCAACGCTCCGGACGAATTTGAAGGTGATTCCAATTGGGTTGGAAAGTGCACGAAATCTAGTTTCCAACAAAAAAAGAATCACCCAATTCGGAGTCCGTATGGAAAACTTGTGTGCGTTTTGAGTCAGGTATGTCTGTGCAGTCCGAATCTGAATCCAGAACGTGAGAGACTTGGACTCTATCTTCTCTTGGGCCAAAAGTGACGTGAGAGAACTTTTTGGACAGCAAATAAACATCTCTTTCTTCCTTATCTTCATATGTGGATTGTACAAATGTCCCATACACCTGCAATTAGACAAAACACAAAAGTGTGTGAAGTATTTTTGTTCTGGATAACATAAATAGATTATTGAATAGTTTGCACTAGAAATCACCTGACAAATATGCATATATGCAATATTTTTGGTCATGTCCAAGGTAGTCATGTCCTCATCATCCTCCCCTTCTTGAAAATAAAGCCGTCCTCGGTGTTGCTTAATCTGAAATGTGGCTAACAAAAGAGACAAGGTGTACATGTTGTATATGTATATGTCATCCATTTTTACTTCCCTTGATTTTTGCATATATGACACATGAATAGATGAGTAACTTGCATAGTTCATAAAATCTAAAGCCAAAAAATTAGCACAAGAAGTAGAAGGCATGAAAATATTGCAACTCAGTTTGCACATATAAGTGAAGCTCTTATTCATTTCAAAAGATTGACAATGTTCATCATTAAACCATCCCAACATTGGTGAATAAACCTTACTTGCATCAAATTTACATGCTACAACATGCTTAAATAAGCAAACATGCAATAAGTCATACAACACAGAATGATCACCAAGATTAGAGGTCATATCAAAATGATTAAACATTGGTTCTTTTGCATCAATAGTTAATTCAATGGGTGCACTCAAAATTGTTGGTATTTCAGTTGTTTGATCACATGGCGAAGTCAAATTATCAACGTAGTCCTCTAAAATAGGTGGTGTGATCAAAGTAGTGGGTAGCTCATCAGATGATGCATTCAAATTGACAAGGCATTCATCATTCTCATGTAGAGATGGAAGATCAGTACCTTTGTCATTACCTCTTATGATCAACTCAGATGATGTAGCCACTCTCGGGGGCGATGTGTCACATGGTGGAGGTGATATAGTCCTGACAACAACGGATGTGGTTGTCATAGTATGCCTAGTAGTTGAAGGAACAATCATATCAACTCTTGGAATGTGCACCGTGCGCTTGTTCTCCTCGTGGCCAACACGTCGTTTTATTTCCTGTTCAGCTTTGCAAGCAAGATGAAACAAATGGTCCATAGGATAACACTCTTCATGAATTAGTATCTCTTGAATATCACGGTTTAATCCTCCCCAAAATCTATCCATAAAATCATCTTCACTTTCTTCTAAAGAGGAATGCAACAAGGTAGTTTGTAAATCATCATAATATTTTGATACAGTTTCACTACCTTGTTTTAAGTGTTGCAACTTCTTAATCATGTCACGAGTATAATAAGCAGGGACGAAAGTATGTCGCATGGCAAGTTTCAAATCATCCCAAGTAGTAGGTATATAATCAAGGTGTAACCGACAATATTCACTCCACCAAACCAAAGCATAACCAGTGAAAGAACCAACCGCAACCTTAACCTTTTTATGTTCATCGAAATTATGGGAAGCAAATATATTTTTTATGTCGAACTCCCATTCAATATATAAAGCAGGTTTAAAACGGCCATTAAATGGTGGTATAGATACATTAACCTGATCATGTGCATTTGGATGTTTGTGCACCTCTCGTGACGGTTGTGGTATTTGCAAAGGTGGTGGCACGTCTCCCGCGATCGACAAAGCCCATGAATTGACTCTGGATCCTGTCATGATTAGTAGAACAAGAAACAAAACCCAAAAATAGTGTTCCTATAACTACTAGGATGTGGTGGTAAAACGCTCACAGTAAAGCAAATATCAATGTCTTACAAGTTCTTACCATGCAGCAGGCGGTGATCGGCAACCAGCGGTGTCAAGTAACTCCGAATATTGAGTAAAGCGATTGCCAGGGGAGCGTACGTATACACGGTGTAGAAATATGTGGAGCTGGGTTGGCTATATATGGTAGCAAAAGATTAGCAATAATCAATTCAAAGATGCAATGTTGAATAAACGCTCAACGACGGTACTGTGCTGGTCCTAGGCTAGACCGGACTAGAGACGCGAGCCTAGAACACTAATGAGGTCACGTCGTAGCACAACTAGCATCAATGAAGGATACTAAGTAGCTCTGGACAGCAAGATATAAGTGAAGATCACAACGGCAGTAAAGATAATGAGGTGAAACAACAGCCAAGCAGGATATATCAACAACTTTGTCTCCAACTTTCCTCTGAAAAAGTTTGTGCCGATTTTTTGTTTTTTTTTCTTCTCTTTTTTTTTCCTCACACTTTTTTTTTCTTTCTCTCCTTTTTTTCTCTCTGACTTTTTTTTCTCCTTTTTTTTCTCGTTTTTTTCTCTCTTTTTTTCTCCCTCTTTCCAAAACAAACTAGATAAGATGCAGATTGGATCAAGTGAAGATGTGAACGATCTCAACTATTATTATGACAATGAAGGGTGGGTAGCACGTGGTGGAAATTGATGGATGGGTGGTGGACAGCGGAAGAGATAATGATGCAGCGGTGGCGTGACTAATGTGAACAGAACTCGAAACTCTAAACGAACTAGACACTAAGACCAGCAACTCGACACGACGATGCAACCGATAATTCAACTATGCAAGCAATGAAAAGAAAATTGCAAAGGCTCAGACTGGCTTGGACCAAGGATGAATAGATCTAACTCTTTTTTGTGGCTTTTTCTTGGACAATAGGTAAGAAAATAAATCTAATCTAGGAAAACTGGAATTTCTCACCGAGCAACCTGAAAACTGATACCACTTGATAGAGGCGAGGTGTCCCGATCTTTCGATGAGATGATAACTATCGATTTGGTGGAGATGACTTTGACGATCCGACTACAAACGTGCACGACGTTGTGCCTTAGCAATCGCTAAACCAACTCCGAGAGGTTATTGACCACGCCGGAGCACAATCAACCTGACCACGAAGGTCTATTCCTGCAAGCAATCGAAGAACAAACAAGAATATGATAAAAGCAATCCGAATATTGCGGGCATATATGAAGTATTGATAAAGGTGGGGATCCGTAAGCGGTCTTGGTCTGGTCGTTGGACACAAACGAAGTACACGAAGTTGCAATGGCTAACTTTTAACTAAACAAATCCCAAGGAAAAGCTACTAGATGGATCTACTTATATAGGAGCAAGGGGTGGCGGCCAAGGAGGTGGGAGGACGTCCCAAGGCAGCCTAAAACTAAATCTAGGTCGTACAAGGCCAATGGGCCCAAGTGGAGGTGATGTAACACCTTTGGACTTGTAGTTTGACTCGGATTCTGCTGCAGCATCAGATTGTTTCGTCCACAACTCAACGCTCCGGACGAAGTTGAAGGTGATTCCAATTGGGTTGGAAAGTGCACGAAATCTAGTTTCCAGCAAAAAAAGAATCACCCAATTCGGAGTCCGTATGAAAAACTTGTGTGCGTTTTGAGTCAGGTATGTCTGTGCAGTTCGAATCTGAATCCAGAACGTGAGAGACTTGGACTCTATCTTCTCTTGGGCCAAAAGTGACGTGAGAGAATTTTTGGACAGCAAATAAACATCTCTTTCTTCCTTATCTTCATATGTGGATTGTACAAATGTCCCATACACCTGCAATTAGACAAAACACAAAAGTGTGTGAAGTATTTTTGTTCTGGATAACATAAATAGATTATTGAATAGTTTGCACTAGAAATCACCTGACAAATATGCATATATGCAATATTTTTGGTCATATCCAAGGTAGTCATGTCCTCATCACCCCCTACAACCATAAACGACTGGCTACTCAGAGTTAGTGTACGGCTTTTGTCGTTTGAGAGCAACCCGCCTCGAAGCCTTTGAGAGAGAATTCCTTGTGAGGATAAAGCCCTAACCACCCAGAGCCAAAGAAAGTTAGGCATCACTGAAGTCTTCCTGTTTGTGTGATCAGAAGACTTATTACACTTGAGGACTGTGAATCCTCCAGCCAGTTAGGCGTCGCGTTCTGAGCATCCAAGTGTCATTGTGGATCACCGGTGAACGAAGTCTGTGAAGGTTTGGAAGTCTACCTTGAACACTTACCAGAGTGATTGGGCAAGGACTGGGTCTCCTTAGCTCAAGGGGAATAAGGTGAAGACGCGGTCTTCTGAGTTGAATCTCAGCCTCCCTAACCAGACGTATAGTTGTCACAGCAACTGGAACTGGTCCAACAAATCTTCGTCTTCAACGAGTCACTGGTTTCATCCTTCCCACTCCTTTACTTACTATTGTCCCTAGTGAAGTCATTGCCTGATTGCATTATCTTTTGTCTTCATTGAGTGACTGATGAGGACATCAATACAATTGTTACACCCACAGCCCCTGCTGCTATACATACTGGACCAATTACTAGAGCTCGTGCACGCCAACTAAATTACCAGGTACTTCCGTTTCTTGGTAATGATTCTAATGTTCATGAGAATATGATGCTGCCTAAATTGGATACATTTGTTTTGCTTACAAATGAAGGGCCTAGCTTGGAGAAGGATGAACATTGGAGCAAGAACAAGCATGGAGATGATGGCATGCGCAAGGGGAACAAGAACGGAGTTACAAGTGATGATTTCAGGACTTTGAAGCCATCATAATGGGTGCATGAAGCCTTGGACGAAATATACAAGATGCCACTTCATAAATTTCGTCCCGAAGCTATTTTAGGTGCTGCGTCACCTTATTATTGGGCCAGGCCCATGTAATTTCGAAATACATAAGTATAGGCTATTTTTAGAGTTCGTATGTGTGGGGAAACAAGAGATAGGGTTGATTTCGGACCCCTCCACCAAGGGCCACGAAATTCCCCCCTCTTCCTCCATATATACAACCCTTAGGGCATCGTTTAGACTTTGGGTTTTGTTTAGATTAAAAGTTCGCCATAGCTGCAACTTCGCGTACTTCGTTTGTGTTCAACGACCAGACAAAGGCGTCATAGAACCCCACCTTGATCAATAAAGCTTTCATCTAATATTCGCAATATCCAGATTGCAATCTCAGTTTCTTGCTTGTTCTTCGTTTGCTCGCAGGAAACAGACCCTCGTGGTCAGGTTGATCGTGCTCCGGCGTGGTCAATAACCTCTCGGAGTTGGTTTAGCGATTGCTAAGGCGCGACGTCCTCGCACGTTCGTAGTCGGATCGTCAAAGTCGACTGCCACCAAAGCGATATCCATCATCTCATCGAAAGACGGGACACCTTAGCCTCTATCAAGTGGTATCAGATTTCCAGGTTGCTCGGTGAGATTTTACAGTTTTTCGTAGTTTAGATCGAGTCTGTTCTTCATACCTATAGTCCACGAAAAAGCCACAAAAAAATTAGGGTTAGTTCAATTTATCCGAACCAATCTGAGCCTTTGCATAATCTTTTTAGGGTTTTGCTTTGTTGAATTTGCGGTTGCATCGTCGTGTCTAGTTGCTGGTCTTAGAGTCTAGTCTTTTAGAGTTTCGAGTTCTGGTCATAAGTTGTCACGCCGCCGCCGCACCATCATCATCACCCATGCCATCTACCACCACCGCTTATCCGCCACCGCTTTGAATCCGTATCCATATACCACCACAGCTGTCATATACCACCACCGCTGCCATCTACCACCATATATCCACCACCAATCCGAGTTCTTGTCATATTAGGTTTGTTTCCGATTCGTGTTTCCTTGCCGGAGTAGGTTTCGGGAAAAAAAAGAGTCCGGAAACCACGCTCCGTTTAGGCCCAAAATTTTTCGAAAATGCATTTTTCGAAAAAATTTCTGGCTATCCTATTTTTAGGTGTTTGTGAGTGTTTTGAGACAGGTGCCATTATAGGAAGTTTTTTTGGCCCGTTTCCAGTTTTTGGGTCCGGGCAGTCGAGAAAAAAAAATTGGTCGAAAAAATTTCGTGCCCATCCTGTCAGTTTGAGCTAGGAAGAGTTTTGAGACACTCGCCATTATAGTGATTTTTGGCAAAAAAAAAGCAGCGCAAAAAAAATAGAGCGCAAAAAAAAAGAGCGAAAAAAATCCAGAGTGTGCTTTTCCCTTGTTTACGTGTCGCGCCGTGATTTTGTTGGTGTTCTAGGCTCGCGTCTCTAGCACAGTCTAGCCTAGGACCAGCACAGTACCGTCGTTGAGCGTTTATTCAACTTTGCATCTCTGAATTGATTATTGCTGACCCTTTTTGCTACCATATTATAAGCCTTCCCAGCTCCACATACATCTACGTCGTGCATTTGACTCTCCCTGGTAATCGCTCTATCCAAGCTTTGAGAGTTTTTGATTACAACGGTTGCCGATCACCGCCTGCTGCTGGGTAAGAACTGGTAAGAATTTGAGATTTGCTTGACGGATTTGTGACACCCACCACCACCTCTTGTTAGTAGTCTGTAGGATCATATTATTGTGTGTTTCTATTGCTGCTAACCATGCCAGGATCACAAGCCGATGAGACTGACTGGGAGAACATGACGAATAAGGATTTGCATGATAAATTTCAGCAAATGATGAGTGAACAGGTGCAAGACGTGCTAAACAGATTTGAAGAGGCCATGGAGAAGATAGATGGCATGGAGAAGACGTTCGAAACAAAGCTCGATAACAAGTTTAATGAATTGCTTGCGCGTCTTCCACCACCACCACCCGCTGCACCTAACGCACCTCTCCAACAACAACTACAACGACTACCTCCACGTCGCGAAATAGACCTCCGCCGAGCGAGCCGTGTTCCTCTTGCGTTTGGCCAAACTGTTGGTGCTGCTGTTGATACTTCTGTGGCTCTTGCTGCTGATGCGGAGGAGGATGATTATGTGGGAGATTACGAGGATGAGGTTGCTCAAAATCAGAACTACGTGCAACCACCAGCACCACCACCAGCAGGTCGACCTCAGGTATATATTCATAATGGTAGGCCTGCACCACCACCACAGGTACGAGATGATGTCCATATTCCTAAACTGAAATTGAATATTCCACCAATTGAGGGTAGATATGTTCCTGATATATATCTTACTTGGGAGTTAGAAACTAAACAACGTTTTACATGTTTACAATATCCCGAGGAGAGACGGGTTGCTGCTGCTGTTTGTGCTTTCACTAGTTTTGCATGTGTCTGGTGGTCTGAACATTATAGATTATATCCTATTCCAACTACTTGGGCTGCTTTGAAAACTGCTATGCGTACGCGTTGGGTTCCACCATATTATCAACGTGAATTGCTTCAAAAATTGCAGCGTTTAAGACAAGGAAAAAATTCTGTAGAAGAATATTATCAGGAATTACAAACTGGCATGATTCGATGTGGTATTGTTGAGGAGAATGAAGCTATGCTTGCACGTTTTCTGGGTGGATTAAATAGAGAGATTCAGACCATTCTAGACTATAAGGAGTATACTAATATCACTCGTTTATTCCATCTTGCTTGTAAAGCTGAATGTGAAGTGCAGGATCGACAAGCATTGGCGCGAACTAACTTTTCTGCAGGCCGACCTTCATCATGGACACCGCGTGCATCTTCTACTTCAACTGCACCAGCACCTCCATCCGGTGCCACCTCCAGCCGTGATACAAGAAAACAGGCACAACCACCATTATCTGCCAAGAGCGCACCTGCGGGGCCTGCACAGCGTTCTTCTTCTTCCATGGCATCAACAGGGCACACAAGTGATATTATTTGTCGTCGTTGTAAGGGAGGAGGTCATTATGCGAGGGAATGCAAATCTCCGCGTGTGATGATTGCTACCGCGGATGGTGGATATGAGTCCGCTAGTGACTATGATGAGTAGACATTGGCTCTTATTACACGTGAAGAACATGGTGGAGATGATTCTGATCATGAGACGCAATACATGGCTTCTGAAGACGCTGACAGGTATGAATGTTTAGTTGCTCAACGTGTTTTGAGTGTGCAGGTCACACAAGCTGAGCGAAATCAGAGGCACAATTTGTTCCATACCAAGGGAGTTGTGAAGGAACGTTCTGTGCGCGTCATAATAGACGGAGGGAGCTGCAACAACTTGGCTAGCATGGAGATGGTGGAGAAGCTTTCTCTCACCACAAGACCACATTCACATCCTTACTACATCCAATGGTTCAACAACAGCGGCAAGGTTAAGGTAACACGTACTGTTCGTGTGCATTTTAGTATCTCTACATATGCTGATTATGTTGATTGTGATGTGGTACCTATGCAAGCATGTTCCTTACTACTTGGTAGACCATGGCAATTTGATAAAAATTCTGTACACCATGGTAGAAACAATCACTATACTCTTGTTCATAAGGATAAAAATATTACTTTGCTTCCTATGACTCCTGATTCCATTTTGAAAGATGATATTAATAGAGCTAATAAAGCAAAACAGGAGAAGAATAAGAGTGAAAATCAGATTGTGGCAAAAGAATTTGAGCAACAAATGAAGCCTAATAATAAACCATCTAGTGTTGCTTCTGAAATTAAATTGAAAAGTGCATGTTTATTTGCCACCAAATCTGATATTGATGAGCTAGATTTCAGCAAATCTGTTTGCTATGTTTTTGTGTGCAAAGAGGCATTATTTTCATTCGAGGACGTGCCTTCCTCTTTGCCTCCTGCTGTCACTAACATTTTGCAGGAGTTCACTGACGTTTTTCCACAAGACGTGCCACCAGGATTACCGCCTATTCGAGGGATTGAGCATCAGATTGACTTAATTCCCGGTGCTTCACTGCCAAACCGTGCACCATACCGTACCAATCCAGAGGAGACGAAGGAGATTATGCGTCAAGTACAAGAGCTTCTCGACAAAGGTTATATACGCGAATCCCTTAGTCCTTGTGCTGTTCCTATTATTCTAGTGCCGAAAAAGGATGGTACATCACGTATGTGTGTTGATTGTAGAGGCATTAATAATATTACTATTCGTTATCGTCATTCTGTTCCTAGGCTAGATGATATGCTTGATGAATTGAGTGGCTCTACAATATTCTCCAAAGTTGATTTGCGTAGTGGCTACCATCAAATTCGTATGAAATTGGGAGATGTATGGAAAACAACATTTAAAACTAAGTTTGGATTATATGAGTGGTTAGTCATGCCTTTTGGGTTAACTAATGCACCTAGTACTTTCATGAGATTAATGAACGAAGTTTTACGTGCTTTCATTGGACGATTTGTGGTAGTTTACTTTGATGACATATTGATTTATAGCAGATCTTTGGAAGAACATTTGGAACATTTACGTGCTGTTTTTATTGCTCTACGTGATGCACGTTTGTTTGGTAACCTTGGGAAGTGCACCTTTTGCACCGACCGAGTATCTTTTCTTGGCTATGTTGTTACTCCACAGGGAATTGAAGTTGATAAAGCCAAGATTGAAGCTATTGAGAGTTGGCCGCAGCCCAAAATGGTCACACAAGTGAGGAGTTTTCTTGGCCTCGCTGGATTCTATAGGCGTTTGTGAGAGATTTCAGCACCATTGCTGCACCTCTCAATGAGCTTACAAAGAAAGATGTGCCTTTTCTTTGGGGTACCGCACAGGAAGAAGCCTTCACGGTATTGAAAGATAAGTTGACACATGCTCCTTTACTCCAACTTCCTGATTTTAATAAGACTTTTGAGCTTGAATGTGATGCTAGTGGAATTGGATTAGGAGGTGTGTTATTACAAGATGGCAAACCTGTTGCATACTTTTCTGAAAAATTGAGTGGGCCTAGTCTGAATTATTCTACTTATGATAAAGAATTATATGCTCTTGTTCGGACTTTAGAAACATGGCAACATTATTTATGGCCCAAAGAATTTGTTATACATTCTGATCATGAATCTTTGAAACATATTAAAAGTCAAGCTAAACTGAATCGTAGACATGCTAAATGGGTTGAATTCATTGAGACTTTCCCTTATGTCATTAAACACAAGAAGGGAAAAGAAAATGTTATTGCTGATGCGTTGTCTCGTCGCTATACTATGCTTTCACAACTTGACTTCAAAATATTTGGTTTAGAGACCATCAAAGATCAATATGTGCATGATGCTGATTTTAAAGATGTAATGCAGAATTGTAAAGAAGGAAGAATGTGGAACAAGTTTGTTGTTAACGATGGATTTGTGTTTCGTGCTAACAAGCTATGCATTCCAGCTAGCTCCGTTCGTCTTTTGTTGTTGCAGGAGGCGCATGGAGGAGGATTAATGGGACACTTTGGCGTGAAGAAGACGGAGGACGTACTTGCTACACATTTCTTTTGGCCAAAGATGAGACGGGATGTTGAGCGTTTTATTGCTCGCTGCACTACATGTCAAAAAGCTAAGTCACGACTCAATCCTCATGGTTTATATATGCCTTTGCCTGTACCTAGTGTTCCTTGGGAGGATATATCTATGGACTTTGTTTGAGGTTTACCTCGAACAAAGAAGGGGAGGGATAGCATATTTGTTGTCGTGGATAGATTCTCGAAAATGGCACACTTTATACCATGTCATAAAAGCGATGATGCTGTTAATGTTGCTGATTTGTTCTTTCGTGAAATTATTCGCTTGCATGGTGTGCCAAATACTATTGTTTCAGATCGTGATACTAAATTTCTTAGCCACTTTTGGAGATGTTTATGGGCTAAGTTGGGGACTAAACTGCTTTTTAGTACTACTTGTCACCCCCAAACTGATGGACAAACTGAAGTAGTCAATAGAACGTTGTCTACTATGCTTAGGGCTGTTTTGAAGAATAATAAGAAAATGTGGGAGGAATGCTTGCCTCATATTGAATTTGCTTATAATCGTTCATTGCATTCTACTACTAAGATGTGCCCTTTTGAAGTTGTGTCTGGTTTCCTACCTCGTGCACCTATTGATTTGTTGCCTCTTCCATCTTCGGAGAAGGTTAATTTTGATGCTAAACAACGTGCTGAATTGATTTTAAAAATGCATGAGTTAACTAAGGAAAACATTGAGCGTATGAATGCTAAATATAAACTTGCTGGAGATAAGGGTAGAAAACATGTTGTGTTTGCACCTGGAGATCTTGTTTGGTTACATTTGCGTAAGGATAGATTTCCTGATTTGCGCAAATCAAAGCTAATGCCACGTGCTGATGGTCCCTTTAAGGTGTTAGAGAAAATAAATGATAATGCATATAAACTTGAGCTGCCTGCAGATTTTGGGGTTAGTCCCACTTTTAACATTGCAGATTTGAAGCCTTATTTGGGTGGGGACGATGAACTTCCGTCGAGGACGACTTCATTTCAAGAAGGGGAGGATGATGAGGACATCAATACAATTGTTACACCCACAGCCCCTGCTGCTATACATACTGGACCAATTACTAGAGCTCGTGCACGCCAACTAAATTATCAGGTACTTTCGTTTCTTGGTAATGATTCTAATGTTCATGAGAATATGATGCTGCCTAAATTGGATACATTTGTTTTGCTTACAAATGAAGGGCCTAGCTTGGAGAAGGATGAACATTGGAGCAAGAACAAGCGTGGAGATGATGGCATGCGCAAGGGGAACAAGAACGGAGTTACAAGTGATGATTTCAGGACTTTGAAGCCACCATAATGTGTGCATGAAGCCTTGGACGAAATATACAAGATGCCACTTCATAAATTTCGTCCCGAGGCTATTTTAGGTGCTGCGTCACCTTATTATTGGGCCAGGCCCATGTAATTTCGAAATACATAAGTATAGGCTATTTTTAGAGTCCGTATGTGTGGGGAAACAAGAGATAGGGTTGATTTCGGACCCCTCCACCAAGGGCCACGAAATCCACCCCCTCTTCCTCCATATATACAGTCCTTAGGGCATCGTTTAGACCTTGGGTTTTGTTTAGATTAAAAGTTCGCCATAGCTGCAACTTCGCGTACTTCGTTTGTGTTCAACGACCAGACAAAGGCGTCACAGAACCCCACCTTGATCAATAAAGCTTTCATCTTATATTCGCAATATCCAGATTGCAATCTCAGTTTCTTGCTTGTTCTTCGTTTGCTCGCAGGAAACAGACCCTCGTGGTCAGGTTGATCGTGCTCCGGCGTGGTCAATAACCTCTCGGAGTTGGTTTAGCGATTGCTAAGGCGCGACGTCCTCGCACGTTCGTAGTCGGATCGTCAAAGTCGACTTCCACCAAAGCGATATCCATCATCTCATCGAAAGACGGGACACCTTTGCCTCTATCACTTTCACAACTTGACTTCAAAATATTTGGTTTGGAGACCATCAAAGATCAATATGTGCATGATGCTGATTTTAAAGATGTAATGCAGAATTGTAAAGAAGGAAGAATGTGGAACAAGTTTGTCGTTAACGATGGATTTGTGTTTCGTGCTAACAAGCTATGCATTCCAGCTAGCTCCGTTCGTCTTTTGTTGTTGCAGGAGGCGCATGGAGGAGGATTAATGGGACACTTTGGCGTGAAGAAGACGGAGGACGTACTTGCTACACATTTCTTTTGGCCAAAGATGAGACGGGATGTTGAGCGTTTTATTGCTCGATGCACTACATGTCAAAAAGCTAAGTCACGACTCAATCCTCATGGTTTATATATGCCTTTGCCTGTACCTAGTGTTCCTTGGGAGGATATATCTATGGACTTTGTTTTAGGTTTACCTCGAACAAAGAAGGGGAGGGATAGCATATTTGTTGTCGTGGATAGATTCTCGAAAATGGCACACTTTATACCATTTTATAAAAGTGATGATGCTGTTAATGTTGCTGATTTGTTCTTTCGTGAAATTATTCGCTTGCATGGTGTGCCAAATACTATTGTTTCAGATCGTGATACTAAATTTCTTAGCCACTTTTGGAGATGTTTATGGGCTAAGTTGGGGACTAAACTGCTTTTTAGTACTACTTGTCACCCCCAAACTGATGGACAAACTGTAGTCAATAGAACGTTGTCTACTATGCTTAGGGCTGTTTTGAAGAATAATAAGAAAATGTGGGAGGAATGCTTGCCTCATATTGAATTTGCTTATAATCGTTCATTGCATTCTACTACTAAGATGTGCCCTTTTGAAGTTGTGTATGGTTTCCTACCTCGTGCACCTATTGATTTGTTGCCTCTTCCATCTTCGGAGAAGGTTAATTTTGATGCTAAACAACGTGCTGAATTGATTTTAAAAATGCATGAGTTAACTAAGGAAAACATTGAGTGCATGAATGCTAAATATAAACTTGCTGGAGATAAGGGTAGAAAACATGTTGTGTTTGCACCTGGAGATCTTGTTTGGTTACATTTGCGTAAGGATAGATTTCCTGATTTGCGCAAATCAAAGTTAATGCCACGTGCTGATGGTCCCTTTAAGGTGTTAGAGAAAATAAATGATAATGCATATAAACTTGAGCTACCTGCAGATTTTGGGGTTAGTCCCACTTTTAACATTGCAGATTTGAAGCCTTATTTGGGTGAGGAAGATGAACTTCCGTCGAGGACGACTTCATTTCAAGAAGGGGAGGATGATGAGGACATCAATACAATTGTTACACCCACAGCCCCTGCTGCTATACATACTGGACCAATTACTAGAGCTCGTGCACGCCAACTAAATTACCAGGTACTTTCGTTTCTTGGTAATGATTATAATGTTCATATGGCGAACTTTTAATCTAAACAAAACCCAAAGTCTAAATGGTGCCCTAAGGTCTGTATATATGGAGGAAAAGAGGGGGAATTTCGTGGCCCTTGGTGGAGGGGTCCGAAATCAACCCTATCTCTTGTTTCCCCACACATACGGACTCTAAAAATAGCCTATACCTATGTATTTCGAAATTACATGGGCCTGGCCCAATAAAAAGGTGACGCAGCACCTATAATAGCCTCTGGACGAAATTTATGAAGTGACATTTTGTATATTTCGTCCAAGGCTTCATGCACTCGTTATGGAGGCTTCAAAGACCTGAAATCATCACTTGTAACTCTGTTCTTGTTCCCCTTGCGCATGCCATCATCTCCATGCTTGTTCTTGCTCCAATGTTCATCCTTCTCCAAGCTAGGCCCTTCATTTGTAAGCAAAACAAATGTATCCAATTTAGGCAGCATCATATTCTCATGAACATTAGAATTATTACCAAGAAATGAAAGTACCTGGTAATTTAGTTGGCGTGCACGAGCTCTAGTAATTGGTCCAGTATGTATAGCAGCAGGGGCTGTGGGTGTAACAATTGTATTGATGTCCTCATCAGTAGTCTACCTTCCGCTGCATGGTAATAGGTTTATTTCTATCGTTTGTCTTCGAAACTTCCATGTTTTGAAGACTTCAATAAAAATCACCTATTCACCCCCCCTCTAGTCGATCACTAGCACTTTCAATAACTTAGTGATTTACGAAAGTTCTTCGGTTTCATGCTAACTGAAAGCGGTTGTTAATAAGACTTGATCAACCTTATTAATGGATCATTTTTGAACCAAATGAAGTTCATGAATTTAGTAAGCACTACTTTCTGTCCCTACCTTTTGTTTTCTGTTTTTATTAGTTAAATAAAATAAAATGCCATGTTTTGTGTGTTTTCTGAATTTCCCGTGCAATAAAAAATGACCCAAAATAAAAGTTCCCAGAATGCCCTGAAAATTTTATATAATTTTTTCTGAATATTTAAGAATTTTTGGTGCAAAAATAACCAGAGGGGGTGCACCAGGTGGGCACAACCCACGTGGGCATGCCAGCACATCTTGGCACGCCCTGGGGGTTGTGGTCCCACATGGGTCCCCTCACTTATCTCTTCGTCCCACATTGTCACCTACCTCGAGAAAAAAATCACTCTTTCTCTCTCTCCTGAGTTCTTGCTCATTTTGCTGCCATTTTTGATCTCTTTGCTCGAAGCTCCATTTCCGAAACTGTTTCGGGACATTGTTGCTTGGTATGTGACTCCACCATTTGTCCAATTAGTTTTTGTTTTAGTGGTTTATACTTTGAATAATTAGCTACTCTTGGTGCTGTTGTAGATGTGCTTGCATGTTGAATTCTTAGTGTTCTAAGTTGTTTGAATGCTTGTTATGGCCTCTATGTATCCCTATGAATAGTTGCTATTAGTTTTGTGAAGTTTTGTTGGAAAAATTTTGTGGACTACAAATTCATATTTTTGTTCATAGGAAAAATTGTACGCGGACATGATGAACCTATTTGGAAGGAGTTCTTCGAGAAGACGATCCCCGGGGGCATCCTCTAGTGACAGTTCTGCCCACCGGTCTTACGTTGAACCAAGTGAAAGTTCCACACGAGATGCCGCCACCAAAACATGCTTATGGCCTTGCGATGAATATATGGTGCAGGTGGGCATCAAGGAGGAATTTGAGCAATATGTTCACAATGCCGGTCTCAGTTCTTACCTCTCAGATAAGTGTGAACAAAGCCATCTTCTCATTGAATCATTTGTCAAAGAATTTTAATATTTTCCACGTGAGTCTAGGGTGTCATTTATGCTTTATGATGAACCATTTACTATTCCACTAGAAAATTTTGCTTACCATTGCAAACTTCCATTTTGGGGTTCGCTTGATGAGCCAGCAAAGGCTCAGTATGAGACCTTCTTGACTAGCCTTTGCTACGGCGAAAATAGGGGAGTAAGGCAAGGAAGAATAAAGAGCATTCACTTTCCCGCAATTCAGTACCTTGCATTATTTAACGGGAAATGCATAGTATGCAAGCAAGACTATAGCATACTTTGTTCGCCAGACTTGAGCCTCATTCACACCGCTCTCACTAGTGAAAGGAATTATAACCTTTGAGCTATTGTTGCATGTAGACTTCAGCATAACGCCAAAAGTGTCTGGTTCTATGGTGGAATTTGTGCCACACGTTTAGCACGAGGACTGGGTGTTTCACCTTTGCCCTTTGACCCTATCCTACCCACTCGATATTTAGATTTTGATGCCTTAAAGGAGCATAAGATTCTCAAGGGAAGGGCTGATAACTTCACTTATAATTTGTTGTTTAACCAATCACATGTTGTGGACACATATTTCCCTACGCCTACTCTCTTTGATTATCACAGCAAGGAAATATATTTTGTTCTTGAGAGCGAGACCCGAGCTCACAATGCAGCAGTGTTGGCGGCACGGTGTGCTGAGGCCTCTGCACCGAGATCCTCCGTGAGCTACCATGCCGACTATTACCCTCCAGGCTACTGATTCACTACCAAGTTAGGCCAAAAGCCTAAGCTTGGGGGAGTACGTGTTCTCACCGACATTATATTCATGTTCACATATCATTTTCATTTGTCGGTGTTCACACTTTTTCATTGTATCATTCATGCTTAGATTTATTTTCTTGCTTTCTTCTTGTGTGTTAGAACAACTTTAGAAAAAACCAAAAAAATAGTTGTAGTAATTTACTTTCTATGCATTCTTAGTAATGGCACTAAAAAGAAAACCCAAAAAGATTTCCTTGTTCTTCTTTTGCTTGTTGGGAGCTTTCCGTGTAAATAGTTTTCCTCGTTTTTGCTTTTTATTTACTTGCTGAAGAAAACCAAAAACTCCAAACATATTTCAGTGTGTTCTTATGAATTTGTTTTCTTTTATTCGAGTCTTACCGAGGAGAAGACCACGAAGAAAATGTTGAGTGGCTCTCACATGAATAACTGTTGAACTAATGAGAGCCCATTTTACCTTGTCTTCTCCTGTTGAATAAAATGTTTGCAGATTCCAGCTTAGTCCAAGGCACTCTTGCAATATTATTATTTTCATATCATTCGGTCGCGCAAGTGAAAGGCAATAATGACGACATCCGATGAACTGGTCGTGGCAAAGAGAAACTGGTATGAACTCGACTTGTCCTGTCTGTGTAAATATGTTTAACCTAGTGCCCATGATTCAGCCCATTATGATTAAACATGTTTGTAATGACAATTAGAGATTATAGTTTTTCATGCCATGCATAAGTAGCTGGGAGTTAATAATGATTTATCTTGGATATCAACATAGCTTTAAAATGATTGTGATGTAGTATGATGATATGGTATCCTCCTCTGAATGTTTGAGTGGCTTGACTTCGTACATGTTCATGCATGTAGTTGAATCAAAACCAACATAGCCTCTATAATGTTTATGTTCATGGTGTTCATATCCTACTCATGTGTCACATCCCAGGTCCTGTTATGCACTAGGCCAGACCTCATGTGAGCATCATGTTTTAATTCAAATGAAATTTGAATTGAGGAATTTTCAAAGCCTCAGAAACCTTCTAAAAATGATCAACATTTAAATCTTCTCAATTGAGTCCAAGAAAATGTTCCTGTTATTCCATAGAAATGTTGGTAAGAGGTAAAATTCAAACCAATATTTTTGGAGTCACAGAAATATTTATTCTGGCCATTTGAATTAATCCAATAACTAATTGCTTTGGATTTATATTTAATATATATATTAAATATGACTCCAATTATTCTGGAAGTTTGTGAGTGGCTTTGTATATATTTTAGCAAGCCACATAAAACCCTACAGAATTTATTAAAATGATTTAGTGTCTAAAACTAAATCAAGACAAACTACAGAAAATAGAAAACAGGATTAAATAGAAATAAAAGCAGAGAGGAGAGAAAACTTACCTGGCGCTCACCTCTCAGCCCACCTGGCCCAGCTCCTCCAGCGGCCCAGCCCACCGCCGCTTCTCCCCCTGTCGTCTTCCTCCCCCTCGCCCCGAAGCTGCTCGGTGGCGCGCGCGGCCACGCGCCCCGGCCACCTCCTCCCTGCCTGGTTGCCTCCTCCTCTCCTGGACGTCTTCCGCAGCTCCACGCCACCCCCTGGAACCCCCTCGCACTCTCTCTCGACCCTTTCCCCCTCCTCTGCTCTCTCTCTCGCGCAGCCCGAGCGGAGCTCATCGCCGCCGCTCGCCGTTGCCGCACCCAGAGCCTCCCCCTCGACCCTCGACGTGCCCAGTAGCTCGGCTACCTCGCCCTCATCCTCTCCGACGAGTCAAGTGACCTCGGACGCCCTGCATCGCCGTCATCGAGCCGTCTTCTTCACACACGGCCGCCGGATGCCGCTCGTCGATTCGCCGTCTCCGCCACCTCCCCGAGCCCACCGAGCTGCTCGTCGACCTCGCCGTGAGCTCCTCTGCCGAACCCCTCTCTCCCCGTGCTCTATTTCCCTCCGTAGCCGCTGTTACCACCGCGGCCGAGAGCTTCCCGCCGCCGGCCATGGCGTGGCCGTGGCCACAGCCACCGCAGCTCGTTCCCGAGCCCACCGTCGTGCTCACCGCAACCTCAGGAGCCCGCAGCACCCACCAGTTCCTCCCGTAGTGCACCATAGCGTCGAATCGGTCGGCGCCCGAACTCCGGCCGCCGCGGAAGCGGACACCGCCATTGATTTAGGTCGTCTCCGGCGACCCCTCTAGCACCAGCCGACGTGGACGAGGCCCAGGGTTCCAACGGTGCCATCCGCGCCCCGAACCGTGGCCCGTGCTGCGTTTCCGGATCGCGCCGCCGTCTCGGGCCTCGCCGGCGTCATGTCGCCGGCAGGTTTGACCTGATCGACCTGGGGTTTGACCCCCCCAGGGTCGCTGACTAGTGGGGCCAGGCCCTGCTAATTTTAGTTAAATATTAACTAAACCTAATTAGCCACTAACACTGACCAGTGGGCCCCGACCCCCCTAATCCTTTAATTAAGCAAATAACCCCCTGTTAACTAACTGTGACACTGACGTGTGGCCCCCACATGTCAGGTTTGACTCTGGGCGACCCAGTTGACCTGCTGACATCAGCATGACCTAGTGCTGACGCAATAAATCATTTTCTGGATTTATTTTTATTCAGAAAATTCCAGAAAATTGTATAAACTTCTAAAATTCATAGAAATTCAACCGTAACTCCAAATTAAATAATTTATATATGAAAAATTGTCAGAAAAATTCAAGGAATCCATCTGTACCATTTTCATGCATGTTAGAACAACTTATAGCTGCTGTTTAGCACAAATCAATTAAAGGGCATTTAAATAATCATATATGGAGTTGGAATTTGAATCTTGTATTTTAACCAACTTCATTTAATCTGTTGCTAGTTGCATTAGCTCAAAACACATTCATATTGCCATGTCATAAGCATGCATCATATTGTGCATTGCATTGATTGTATTTCTTCTTTGTTGCCGGTATCTGTTCCCTCCCGGTAGACGATGTACCGATGATGTGATCGTTGACACTGATGAAGACTCAATGTTATCTTCAGAAGTGCCAGGCAAGCAAAACCCCCTTGTTCATTCCGATACAATCCCACTCTCTCGCTCCTGCTCTCTTTTACTGCATTAGGACAACAACGATTCATCTTTTACTTGCTGCGGTAGCTGAACCCCTTTATCCTTTGCATGACCTGTCATTCCACAGTAAATAGATGAAACCCACTAGTATGAGTAGGAGTTGTTTGAGCCCTGTTGTGCCTACTCATTCATGTTTGTTTGTCATGCCTACTACTGCTTAGAGTTGAGTCAGGTCTGATTCATCGGGGATGAATCAGAGGTGTGTGAACATGTCCTACTATGTGTGAGCTAAGTGTGTGAACACGATTTGGTAAAAGGTATCGGTGAGAGGCCATGTAGGAGTACATGGTGGGTTGTCTCATTGAAGCCGTCCTCAGGAACTGAGTTCTGTGTTTGTGATCCATGATTCAGCTACTACCATACATTGGGCCCTGAAATATGACCCCGCTCGA
Organism: Triticum dicoccoides; assembly: GCF_002162155.2. Lineage (NCBI taxonomy): Eukaryota > Viridiplantae > Streptophyta > Magnoliopsida > Poales > Poaceae > Triticum > Triticum dicoccoides. Next base: position 47,550 of record NW_021286122.1, read on the forward strand.
CTTCTTATTCACCCTTGTCCTCTGTCCAGGAGTTGCAAGTAGTTTCTGGTGTTTGTAGTATGCTGGAGGCCGTGGACAGCGCTGACCGTAGGGGTGCGGTAGGCACGTGGCCGGGTATACCGGGCGCCCGTTTGGTGTCACGGAACCCTGTTCACATCGTTTGGGGCTGTGAGCGAAACTCCGGCCGGATCTCCTCATGGATGGAACCCGAATAGGCGATAAACCTGGACTAGAGACTTGAGTGTTTAGGTAGGTCGTGGTCTACACCCACGTCGGCTTTCGCTTGATGTCTGCCGAGCACATGTCGTGTGCAGACGCTAAGTGGTGGAAACATGTATGAAGAAGTACACCCCTGCAGGGTTAACATCATCTATTCGAATAGCCGTGTCCGCGGTAAAGGACTTCTGGGTTGCTTATATCAGTTCATAGACAAGTGAAAGTGGATACTCTAAAATACGCAAGATAAGCGTGAGTGCTATGGATGGCGCTCTCGTAGGGAGACGGGAGTGGATCCATAGTGGTGTATTGATATGGTGAATATGTGGACTCGTGTGCGCCACCTCAAAAGAGTTACTTGCAGTCGTAGTTTAGGGTAGCCACCGAGTCAAAGCTGGCTTGCTGCAGTTAAACCCCACCATCCCCTTGTTGATAATGATGCATATGTAGTTAGTTCTGAGGTAAGTCTTGCTGGGTACATTTGTACTCACGTTTGCCTATTTTATGTTTTTGCAGAGAGACTTCAGTCTCACTAGTAATTCCGCGTGGTCTTCGACGTTTAGCTTGTTACCTCAGCTACGATCTTGTGCCCTCGGTAGGATCTGGTAGATAGTTAGGCTTTCAGCCTTTTTCATTTATAGATGTCTGTACTCAGACATGATAGCTTCCGCTTGTGCTTTGACTTGTATGCTCTGAATGTTGGGTCGTGAGACCCATGTTTGTAATATCCCGCTCCTCGGAGCCTAATGAATAAATATTTGAGTCATAGAGTCATGTTGTGATGCCATGTTGTATTTGCACATATCGAGCATATTGTGTGTATGTTATTGAAATGCTTGGTATGTGTGGGATCTGACCATCTAGTTGTTTATCTTTAGTAGCCTCTCTTACCGGGAAATGTCTCCTGGTGTTTCCACTGAGCCATGGTAGCTTGCTACTGCTCCGGAACACTTAGGCTGGCCGGCATGTGTCCTTCTTCGTTCCTGTGTCTGTCCCTTCGGGGAAATGTCACGCGATGAATACCGGAGTCCTGTTAGCCCGCTACAGCCCGGTTCACCGGAGTCCTGCTAGCCCAGTGCTACAGCCGGGATTCACTCGCTGATGACCGACACGTTCGATGCCGGGTCATGGATGCCTGTCCCTGTAAGTTAGTGCCACTTTGGGTTCACGACTAGCCATGTCAGCCCGGGTTCTTTGTCATATGGATGCTAGCGACACTATCATATACGTGAGCCAAAAGGCGCAAACGGTCCCGGGCCAGGTAAGGTGGCACCCGTGGGAATACCGTGCGTGAGGCCGCAAAGTGATATGATGTGTTACATGCTAGATCGGTGTGACTTAGGATCGGGGTCCTGACATCATGCTAGTGTCCAATGTTACTTATGCATAATTCCTGGTCATGATCGTTGTTGCTCTCTAGCTGGCCGCTCCAAATCTTAAAATTGCTAGCCTTCGCCTGTACTAAGTGGGGATTCTACTTGTACATCAAAAACCTTGAACCCAAAGTTATTCCAGATGAGTCCACCATACCTACCTATATATGGTATTACCATGCCGTCCTAAGTAAATTTGCATGTGCCACCTCTAAAAACTTCTAAAAAATTATATGTTTTGTGTGCCTGGATCATTCATGGAACGACAGGAGGTGGTCGATATCTTCCATGCTAAGCATGTTATCCTCAGGTTGAGTGTTTATTCACTCACCATCGCACGAGGCAATGAGCGGTAATAGGGATTCCCAGTCCTGAACTCAAAAATGCAAATAATTAAACAAAACTCCCCCAGGACTGTCGTTGGTTTGGACGTCACTCGTTGTTTTGGACAAGCCGTGGAATGTGATTGTTGGTGGAGGGGGAGTAAACCTTTACTTTTATCGCTTGGGAACCACCACTAGCCTTAGCATGGAAGATGTTGATAATTGATGGTCGTGAAGTGAATGAGAAGGGTGCATGTCTCAAAATTTTATTTATCTCTGTTTTAAAAACTGAGGTCTAGCACCTCTGCAAATCACTGCTTCCCTCTGCGAAGGGACTTTCTATTTACTTTTATGTTGTGTCATCACCTTCTATAAACAAGTGCAAGAAACTGAGTAGAGCATAGCGGTCATGATTTATGCATTGTGTATAGCTAACGTTGGGTGCATCGTGATTGGATATTTTCTACCATGAATTACAATGTTTAGTCGCTGCTGGAACTTCAGAGGTGCTCTGCATTTATGTTTTGCGGTCTCAGAAAGGGCTAGCGAGATACCATTATTGTCATATTATATCATGATTGTTTTGACAATATGTTGTTGTTTGAGATATCTTATTATTGCTCGCTAGTTGATTATGTCATTGATATGAATCATTATAATCTTTAAGAGTTATTGTCGACATGGTTAGTTATAATGTTGGCTGAAAACATGGGTGTTGTTTAACCTTATTTATGCAAACAAGAGCAAAAGAGTTTGTAAAAGTTTTTCTTTCTCACTTTCAGTTTATCAACTGAATTGCTTGAGGACAAGCAAAGGTTTAAGCTTGGGGAGTTGATACGTCCCCAACGTATCTACTTTTTCTCACGCTTTTCCTCTTGTTTTGGACTCCAATTTGCATGATTTGAATGGAACTAACCCCGGACTGACGTTGTTTCTGCAGAACTACCATGGTGTTGTTTTTGTACAGAAATAAAAGTTCTTGGAATGAAACGAAACTTTTTAAGGATTTTTTTATATCAATAAAGAGAATTTCTGGAACCAAGATCTGCCGGAGAGGGGCACCTGGGTGGGCACAACCCACCAGGGCGCACCCCCTCTCCTGGCGCGCCCAGGTGGGTTGTACCCACCTGGTGGCCCCGCTGATGACCCCCAATACTATAAATTCACATTATTCCAGAAAAATACCAGGGAGAAAGAATTATCACGAACCACGAGAAGGAGCCGCCGCCAAGCCCTGTTCTTCCTCAGGAGGGCAGATCTAGAGTCCGTTTGGGGCTTCGGAGATGGGGATCTTCGATCTTCATCATCACCAACCTATCTCCATCGCCAATTCCATGATGCTCCCCACCGGGAGTGAGTAATTCCTTCGTAGGCTCGCTGGTCGGTGAGGAGTTGGATGAGATTCATCATGTAATCGAGTTTGTTTTGTTAGGGCTTGATCCCTAGTATCCACTATGTTCTTAGATTGATGTTGCTATGACTTTGCCATGCTTAATGCTTGTCACTTTGGGCTCGGGTGCCATGATTTCAGATCTGAACCGTTTATGAATTCATCATTATATCCATGTTTTAGATCCGATCTTGCAAGTTATAGTCACCTACTACGGTTATGATCCGACAACCCCGGAGTGACAACAACCGGGCCCACTCCCGGTGATGACCCTAGTTTGAGGATTTCATGTATTCACTATGTGTTAATGCTTTGTTCCAGTTCTGTATTAAAAGGAGGCCTTAAGATCCCTTAGTTTCCAATATGGACCCCGCTGCCACGGGAGGGTAGGACAAAAGATGTCATACAAGTTCTTTTAATAAAGCATGTACGACTATTTACGAAATACATGCCTACATTATATCAATGAACTGGAGCTAGTGCCGTGTCGCCCTAGGTTATAACTGTCTCATGATGAATATCATCCAACAAGTCACTGATCCAATGCCTACGAATTTATTCTTATTGATCTTGTTGTGTTACTATTTCTATCATCACTGTTACACTTGCTAAAAACTACTGTTATCACTGTTACTGTTACTGTTGCTGCTGTCACTATTATCAAAATTATCATATTATTGTGCTACTGATCATATTGCTGCAGATAATTAATCTCCGGGTGTGGTTGAATTGACAACTCAGCTGCTAATACCTTCAAATATTCTTTGGCATCCCTTGTGTCGAATTTATAAATTTGGGTTAAATACTTTACCCTCGAAAACTATTGCGATCCCCTATACTTGTGGGTTATCAAACACCGAACATGTATTGCTTCACATCAGCAATAGTTTTAAGGGGTCAACTTCTTTGCTTCAATCTTCTCACAAATACATCTTTAAAAAAGTTAGCTCTCTACAACACAGATATTCTTCGGTGGAGTTCCTCGAATTTGACACCGAATATAGCATTCTCTTCAGGTTTACATGGATTATTTCTCTCTATGTGCACTAGCAAACAAATCAGTCCATGCTTGTTTCTGTCAACAATCTCCAAACACAAAAGGGGGAAAACTTTGCACCAATGATCTCCCCCCTTTTGGACGATAGTTAACAAAACAGAACACATAAAAGGATAGATGAAAGGGGTACTGGTAGGTATTGTGAAGGAGAAATAATTAGCGAAAGATCGAAGTCCATATACGCCACCACATATCCGCCGCCAATCCAAGTCCATATACACCACCACATATCCGCTGCATCATGCCAATCCGAGTCCACCTCCATCACAGATTCACCACAAGTCTGTGTTCCATCGCCCCTACATATATCCACCACTAGTTCGAGTTGCACTAGATTCATTGCCGCCACCAATCCTAGTCTGAGTCCAGTATTTCCTTCTCTGTTATTGATTTTTGGGTCACGTACTAGTACGAGTCGTGATGAAGTCAGTCTCCCCAACTTTCGTGCCACCCATACAAGAAAAATAGTTCCACCTTAAAAAAACTAAGTCTGGAAACTTCTGGCTAGGCGGTTTTAGACCATTTGTAGACTTTTTCGAAAATATTTGTTGTGGAGCAAAAAAGAGAGCAAAAAAAGCAATTCATAGTGTGCTCCTCCCTTTTTTACATGCAACGCCGTGATTTCATTAGTGTTCTAGGTTGGCGTCTCTAGCACGGTCTAGCTTAGGACCAGCATAGTACCATCGTTGAGTGTTTATTCAACTTTGCATCTCTGAATTGATTATTGCTGACCCTTTTTACTACCATATATTAAGCCCCAGCTCCAGATACATCTACTTCATGCATTTGACACCACCTGACAATCGCTCTATTCAAGCTTTGAGAGTTTTGACTACAATGGTTGCCGATCATCGCCTGCTACTTGGTAAGAACTGGTAAGAATTTGAGATTTGCTTGACGGATTTGTGACACACCACCACCACCACTTCCTAGTAGTATGTAGGATCATATTATTATGTGTTTCTCTTGTTGCTAACCATGCTATGGTCACAAGCAAATGAGTTGGACTGGGAGAACATGACGAACAAGGAGCTACATGATAAATTTCTACAAATGTTGGGTGAACAGGTACAAGATGTGACGAGAAGCTTTGGAAAGGCACTGGATAGGATAGATGAAATTGAGAAGACAATTGACACCATGTTGGATGCCAAGTTCAGTGAAGTGCTCGCACGTCTACCACCACATACTGCCTCTACTGCACTGTTGCAACAAGAGCATGTTCCTCTTGAGCCAAAATTCGGGTGCCGCTGCTACTACTGTTGTTGCTTCCATGGTTTCTGCTGCTACTTCCAAGGAGGACAACAATTATGAGGGAGATTACGAGGATGAGGTTGTTCCAAATCAGAACTACGTGCAACCACCAGCACCACCAGGTCGTCCACATGCATATAATCGCAACGGTAGGGCTGCACCACCACCCTAGGTATGAGATCATGACCATGTTCCTACACTGAAATTGAATATTCTGCCATTTGAGGGTAAATACGTTCTTGATATATATCTTACTTGGGAGTTAGAAACTGAACAACGTTTTACATGTTTACCATATTCCGAGGATAGACGTGTTGTTGCTGCTGTTTGTGCATTCACTGGTTTTGGTTGTGTTTGGTGGTCTTAACATTGTAGATTATATCATGATAATATCCCAACTACTAGGGCTACTTCAAAAAATGCAATGCGTACTCGTTGGGTTCCACCATATTATCAACGTGAATTACTCCAAAATTGCAGCATTTAAGACAAGGAAAAATTCTATAGAGGAATATTATCACGAATTACAAACTGGCATGATTAGATGTGGTATTGTTGAGGATAATGAAGCCGTGCTTCCATGTTGTATGGTTGGATTAAATAGAGAGATTCAGACAATTTTAGAGTATAAGGATTATAACAATATCACTCGTTGATACGTCTCTAATGTATCTATAATTTATGAAGTATTCATGCCATGTTTACAACAATTTAATATGGTTTTGGTATGATTTGATTAGAACTAACCCGGACTGACGTTGTTTTCAGCAGAACTACCGTGGTGTCGTTTTTTGTGTAGAAATAAAAGTTCTCGGAATGGGTGAAAATTTACGGTGATTTTTTATGGACCAAACGAGAACCCCGAAGCACAAGAGTTGGATCAGAAGCTTCAAGAGGAAGCGGCAAGGGTGGAGGGCGCCCCCCCCTAGGGCGCGCCCCCTAACTTGCCGCTGCCTCGTGGACCCCCTTAATGTGAGACCGACGCCAAAAATTCCTATAAATACCAAAAAAACCAGAAAGAAACCTAGATCCTCGGTTCCGCCGCCGCAAGCTTCTATAGCCACGAAAAATCAATCTACGCCCTCTACGGCAACCTACCGGAGGGAGCTATCATCACTGGAGGCCATGTGAGAGAGGCAAAGGTGTCCCGTCTTTCGATGAGATGATGGATATCGCTTTGGTGGAAGTCGACTTTGACGATCCGACTACGAACGTGCGAGGACGTCGCGCCTTAGCAATCGCTAAACCAACTCCGAGAGGTTATTGACCACGCCGGAGCACGATCAACCTGACCACGAGGGTCTGTTTCCTGCGAGCAAACGAAGAACAAGCAAGAAACTAAGATTGCAATCTGGATATTGCGAATATAAGATGAAAGCTTTATTGATCAAGGTGGGGTTCTGTGATGCCTTTGTCTGGTCGTTGAACACAAACAAAGTACGCGAAGTTGCAGCTATGGCGAACTTTAATCTAAACAAAACCCAAAGTCTAAACGGTGCCCTAAGGGCTGTATATATGGAGGAAGAGAGGGGGAATTTCGTGGCCCTTGGTGGAGGGGTCCGAAATCAACCCTATCTCTTGTTTCCCCACACATACGGACTCTAAAAATAGCCTATACTTATGTATTTCGAAACTACATGGGCCTGGCCCAATAAAAAGGTGACGCAGCACCTATAATAGCCTCTGGAGGAAATTTATGAAGTGACATCTTGTATATTTCGTCCAAGGCTTCATGCACCCATTATGGTGGCTTCAAAGTCCTGAAATCATCACTTGTAACTCCGTTCTTGTTCCCCTTGCGCATGGCATCATCTCCATGCTTGTTCTTGCTCCAATGTTCATCCTTCTCCAAGCTAGGCCCTTCATTTGTAAGCAAAACAAATGTATCCAATTTAGGCAGCATCATATTCTCATGAACATTAGAATCATTACCAAGAAACGAAAGTATCTGGTAATTTAGTTGGCGTGCACGAGTATGTATAGCAGCAGAGCTCGCGCACGCCAACTAAATTATCAGGTACTTTCGTTTCTTGTTAATGATTCTAATGTTCATGAGAATATGATGCTGCCTAAATTGGATACATTTGTTTTGCTTACAAATGAAGGGCCTAGCTTGGAGAAGGATGAACATTGGAGCAAGAACAAGCATGGAGATGATGCCATGCGCAAGGGGAACAAGAACGGAGTTACAAGTGATGATTTCAGGACTTTGAAGCCACCATAATGGGTGCATGAAGCCTTGGACGAAATATACAATATGCCACTTCATAAATTTCGTCCCGAGGCTATTATAGGTGCTGCGTCAACTTTTTATTGGGCCAGGCCCATGTAATTTCGAAATACATAGGTATAGGCTATTTTTAGAGTCCGTATGTGTGCGGAAACAAGAGATAGGGTTGATTTCGGACCCCTCCACCAAGGGCCACGAAATTCCCCCTCTCTTCCTCCATATATACAGCCCTTAGGGCACCGTTTAGACTTTGGGTTTTGTTTAGATTAAAAGTTCGCCATAGCTGCAACTTCGCGTACTTCGTTTGTGTTCAACGACCAGACAAAGGCGTCACAGAACCCCACCTTGATCAATAAAGCTTTCATCTTATATTCGCAATATCCAGATTGCAATCTTAGTTTCTTGCTTGTTCTTCGTTTGCTCGCAGGAAACAGACCCTCGTGGTCAGGTTGATCGTGCTCCGGCGTGGTCAATAACCTCTTGGAGTTGGTTTAGCGATTGCTAAGGCGCGACGTCCTCGCATGTTCGTAGTCGGATCGTCAAAGTCGACTTCCACCAAAGCGATATCCATCATCTCATCGAAAGACGGGACACCTTTGCCTCTATCATGTAGTGCAGCGAGCAATAAAACGCTCAACATCCCGTCTCATCTTTGGCCAAAAGAAATGTGTAGCAAGTACGTCCTCCATCTTCTTCATGCCAAAGTGTCCCATTAATCCTCCTCCATGCGCCTCCTGCAACAACAAAAGATGAACGGAGCTAGCTGGAATGCATAGCTTGTTAGCACGAAACACAAATCCATCGTTAACGACAAACTTGTTCCACATTCTTCCTTCTTTACAATTCTGCATTACATCTTTAAAATCAGCATCATGCACATATTGATCTTTGATGGTCTCCAAACCAAATATTTTGAAGTCAAGTTGTGAAAGTATAGTATAGCGACGAGACAATGCATCAGCAATAACATTTTCTTTTCCCTTCTTGTGTTTAATGACATAAGGGAAAGTCTCAATGAATTCAACCCATTTAGCATGTCTACGATTCAGTTTAGCTTGACTTTTAATATGTTTCAAAGATTCATGATCAGAATGTATAACAAATTCTTTGGGCCATAAATAATGTTGCCATGTTTCTAAAGTCCGAACAAGAGCATATAATTCTTTATCATAAGTAGAATAATTCAGACTAGGCCCACTCAATTTTTCAGAAAAGTATGCAACAGGTTTGCCATCTTGTAATAACACACCTCCTAATCCAATTCCACTAGCATCACATTCAAGCTCAAAAGTCTTATTAAAATCAGGAAGTTGGAGTAAAGGAGCATGTGTCAACTTATCTTTCAATACCATGAAGGCTTCTTCCTGTGCGGTACCCCAAAGAAAAGGCACATCTTTCTTTGTAAGCTCATTGAGAGGTGCAGCAATGGTGCTGAAATCTCTCACAAAACGCCTATAAAACTCCTCACTTGTGGTACCGTTTTGGGCTGCGGCCAACTCTCAATAGCTTCAATCTTGGCTTTATCAACTTCAATTCCCTATGGAGTAACAACATAGCCAAGAAAAGATACTCGGTCGGTGCAAAAGGTGCACTTCCCAAGGTTACCAAACAAACGTGCATCACGTAGAGCAATAAAAACAGCACGTAAATGTTCCAAATGTTCTTCCAAAGATCTGCTATAAATCAATATGTCATCAAAGTAAACCACCACAAATCGTCCAATGAAAGCACGTAAAACTTCGTTCATTAATCTCATGAAAGTACTAGGTGCATTAGTTAACCCAAAAGCCATGACTAACCACTCATATAATCCAAAGTTAATTTTAAATGCTGTTTTCCATTCATATCCTAATTTCATACGAATTTGATGATAGCCACTATGCAAATCAACTTTGGAGAATATTGTAGAGCCACTCAATTCATCAAGCATATCATCTAGCCTAGGAATAGGATGACGATAATGAATAGTAATATTATTAATGCCTCTACAATCAACACACATACGTGATGTACCATCCTTTTTCGGCACTAGAATAATAGGAACAGCACAAGGACTAAGGGATTCGCGTATATAACCTTTGTCGAGAAGCTCTTGTACTTGACGCATAATCTCCTTCGTCTCCTCTGGATTGGTACGGTATGGTGCACGGTTTGGCAGTGAAACACCGGGAATTAAGTCAATCTGATGCTCAATCCCTCGAATAGGCGGTAATCCCGGTGGCACGTTGATAGAGGCGGGGTGTCCCGATCTTTCGATGAGATGATAACTATCGATTTGGTGGAGACGACTTTGATGATCCGACTACAAACGTGCAACGACGTTGTGCCTTAGCAATCGCTAAACCAACTCCGAGAGGTTATTGACCACGCCGGAGCACGATCAACCTGACCACGAAGGTCTATTCCTGCAAGCAATCGAAGAACAAGCAAGAATATGATAAAAGCAATCTGAATATCGCGAATATGTATGAAGTATTGATAATGGTGGGGATCCGAAAAGTGGTCTTGGTCTGGTCGTTGGACACAAACGAAGCACACGAAGTTGCAATGGCTAACTTTTAACTAAACAAATCCCAAGCAAAAAGCTACTAGATGGATCTACTTATATAGGAGCAAGGGGTGGCGGCCAAGGAGGTGGGAGGACGTCCCAAGGCAGCCTAAAACTAACCCTAGGTCGTACAAGGCTCATGGGCCCTAGTAGAGATGATGCAACACCTTTGGGCTTGTAGTTTGACTCGGATTCTGCTGTAACGTCAGATTGTTTCGTCCGTAACTCCACGCTCCGGACGAATTTGAAGGTGAATCCAATTGGTACGGAATGAGCACGAAATCTAGTTTCCAACAAAAAAAGAATCACCCAATTCGGAGTCCGTATGAAAAAGTTGTTGGCGTTTTGAGTCAGGTATGTCTGTGCAGTCCGAATCTGAATCCAGAACGTGAGAGACTTGGACTCTATCTTCTCTTGGCCCAAAAGTGACGTGGGAGGACTTTTTGAACACAACCTAAACATCTCCTTTTCCCTTATCTTCATATGTGGATTGTACAAATGTCCCTTACACCTGCAATTAGACAAAACACAAAAGTGTGTGAAGTATTTTTGTTCTGGATAACATAAATAGACTATTGAATAGTTTGCATTAGAAATCACCTGACAAATATGCATGTATGCAATATTTTTGGTCGTATCCAAGGTAGTCATGTCCTCATCATCCTCCCCTTTTTGAAAACAAAGCCGTCCTCGGCATTGCTTAATCTGAAATGTGGCTAACAAAAGAGACAAGGTGTACATGTTGTATATGTATATGCCATCCATTTTAACTTCCCTTGATTTTTGCACATATGTCACATGTATACATGAGTAACTTTCATTGTTCATAAAATCTAAAGCCAAAAAATTATCACAAGAAGTAGAATGCATGAAAATATTCTAACTCAGTTTGCACATATAAGTGAAGCTCTTATTCACTTCAAAAGATTGGCAATGTTCATCATTAAACCATCCTAACTTCGATGAATAAACCTTACTTGCATCAAATTTACATGCTACAACATGCTTAAATAAGCAAACATGCAATAACTCATTGGACACAGAATCATCATCAAGATTAGAGGTCATATCAAAATGATTAAACATTGGTTCTTTTGCATCAACAGTTAATTCAATGGGTGCACTCAAAATTGTTGATATTTCAGTTGTTTGATCACACGACGCATTCATGACAGTAAAAAGAGTCTCTAAAATAGGTGGTGTGCTCAAATCAACAGGTAACTCAACACATGATGCATTCAAGTTAACTAGGCATGCTTCATTCTCATGTGAAGTTATATCATCAAGACCTTTACTGTTACCTCGCAGAGATGTAGCTGATGTAGATACGGACGTTGACAATGTACCATACTCTTGAGATGATATCACGCTCACAATCCGAGGTGGGGCTGCTCTAGTAGGTGCAATAGTGGAGTAACCAACCGGCGGTGGTGAGCATGAACTGGAATAGTAGTTGTTGTAGTCACCCAATGCATCCTCCTGTATTTGTCTCTCAAAGGTACAAGCACGGACATACATACCAATAATGCAACGAGGAATATACTGAAATCTTGCCTGAATATCATGGTTCAAACCACCAAAAAATCTATTCATTGTATCATCCTCAGATTCTTCTATGTCACAATGATGCATATAAGATTTAAACTCTTGGTAGTAAGCATGAACAGTGTTACTGCCTTGTTTTAATTGCTCCAATTTGCGATGCAATTCACGACGATAGTAAGGAGGAAAAAATTGTTATCTCATTACAGCTTTCAAAACTTTCCAAGTTGTGGGTTGGTTATCAATGTTTTTCTTACAATGTACACTCTACCAAACAGAAGCTGATAGAGGCGGGGGTGTCCCGATCTTTCGATGAGATGATGGATATCGCTTTGGTGGAAGTCGACTTTGACGATCCGACTACGAACGTGCGAGGACGTCGCGCCTTAGCAATCGCTAAACCAACTCCGAGAGGTTATTGACCACGCCGGAGCACGATCAACCTGACCACGAGGGTCTGTTTCCTGCGAGCAAACGAAGAACAAGCAAGAAACTAAGATTGCAATCTGGATATTGCGAATATAAGATGAAAGCTTTATTGATCAAGGTGGGGTTCTGTGACGCCTTTGTCTGGTCGTTGAACACAAACGAAGTACGCGAAGTTGCAGCTATGGCGAACTTTTAATCTAAACAAAACCCGAAGTCTAAATGATGCCCTAAGGGTTGTACATATGGAGGAAGAGGGGGGGAATTTCGTGGCCCTTGGTGGAGGGGTCTGAAATCAACCCTATCTCTTGTTTCCCCACACATACGGACTCTAAAAATAGCCTATACTTATGTATTTCGAAATTACATGGGCCTGGCCCAATAATAAGGTGACGCAGCACCTAAAATAGCCTTGGAACGAAATTTATGAAGTGGCATCTTGTATATTTCGTCCAAGGCTTCATGAACCCATTATGGTGGCTTCAAAGTCCTGAAATCATCACTTGTAACTCCGTTCTTGTTTCCCTTGCGCATGCCATCATCTCCATGCTTGTTCTTGCTCCAATGTTCATCCTTCTCCAAGCTAGGCCCTTCATTTGTAAGCAAAACAAATGTATCCAATTTAGGCAGCATCATATTCTCATGAACATTAGAATCATTACCAAGAAACGAAAGTACCTGGTAATTTAGTTGGCGTGCACGAGCTCTAGTAATTGGTCCAGTATGTATAGCAGCAGGGGCTGTGGGTGTAACAATTGTATTGATGTCCTCATCATCCTCCCCTTCTTGAAATGAAGTCGTCCTCGACGGAAGTTCATCTTCCTCACCCAAATAAGGCTTCAAATCTGCAATGTTAAAAGTGGGAGTAACCCCAAAATCTGCAGGCAACTCAAGTTTATATGCATTATCATTTATTTTCTCTAACACCTTAAAGGGACCATCAGCACGTGGCATTAACTTTGATTTGCGCAAATTAGGAAATCTATCCTTACGCAAATGTAACCAAACAAGATCTCCAGGTGCAAACACAACATGTTTTCTACCCTTATCTCCAGCAAGTTTATATTTAGCATTCATGCGCTCAATGTTTTCCTTAGTTAACTCATGCATTTTTAAAATCAATTCAGCATGTTGTTTAGCATCAAAATTAACCTTCTCCGAAGATGGAAGAGGCAACAAATCAATAGGTGCACGAGGTAGGAAACCATACACAACTTCAAAAGGGCACATCTTAGTAGTAGAATGCAATGAACGATTATAAGCAAATTCAATATGAGGCAAGCATTCCTCCCACATTTTCTTATTATTCTTCAAAACAGCCCTAAGCATAGTAGACAACGTTCTATTGACTACTTCAGTTTGTCCATCAGTTTGGGGGTGACAAGTAGTACTAAAAAGCAGTTTAGTCCCCAACTTAGCCCATAAACATCTCCAAAAGTGGCTAAGAAATTTAGTATCACGATCTGAAACAATAGTATTTGGCACACCATGCAAGCGAATAATTTCACGAAAGAACAAATCAGCAACAATAACAGCATCATCGCTTTTATGACATGGTATAAAGTGTGCCATTTTCGAGAATCTATCCACGACAACAAATATGCTATCCCTCCCCTTCTTTGTTCGAGGTAAACCTAAAACAAAGTCCATAGATATATCCTCCCAAGGAACACTAGGTACAGGCAAAGGCATATATAAACCATGAGGATTGAGGCGTGACTTAGCTTTTTGACATGTAGTGCAGCGAGCAATAAAACGCTCAACATCCCGTCTCATCTTTGGCCAAAAGAAATGTGTAGCAAGTACGTCCTCCGTCTTCTTCACGCCAAAGTGTCCCATTAATCCTCCTCCATGCGCCTCCTGCAACAACAAAAGACGAACGGAGCTAGCTGGAATGCATAGCTTGTTAGCACGAAACACAAATCCATCGTTAACAACAAACTTGTTCCACATTCTTCCTTCTTTACAATTCTGCATTACATCTTTAAAATCAGCATCATGCACATATTGATCTTTGATGGTCTCCAAACCAAATATTTTGAAGTCAAGTTGTGAAAGCATAGTATAGTGACGAGACAATGCATCAGCAATAACATTTTCTTTTCCCTTCTTGTGTTTAATGACATAAGGGAAAGTCTCTATGAATTCAACCCATTTAGCATGTCTATGATTCAGTTTAGCTTGACTTTTAATATGTTTCAAAGATTCATGATCAGAATGTATAACAAATTCTTTGGGCCATAAATAATGTTGCCATGTTTCTAAAGTCCGAACAAGAGCATATAATTCTTTATCATAAGTAGAATAATTCAGACTAGGCCCACTCAATTTTTCAGAAAAGTATGCAACAGGTTTGCCATCTTGTAATAACACACCTCCTAATCCAATTCCACTAGCATCACATTCAAGCTCAAAAGTCTTATTAAAATCAGGAAGTTGGAGTAAAGGAGCATGTGTCAACTTATCTTTCAATACCGTGAAGGCTTCTTCCTGTGCGGTACCCCAAAGAAAAGGCACATCTTTCTTTGTAAGCTCATTGAGAGGTGCAGCAATGGTGCTGAAATCTCTCACAAAACGCCTATAGAATCCAGCGAGGCCAAGAAAACTCCTCACTTGTGTGATCGTTTTGGGCTGCGGCCAACTCTCAATAGCTTCAATCTTGGCTTTATCAACTTCAATTCCCTGTGGAGTAACAACATAGCCAAGAAAAGATACTCGGTCGGTGCAAAAGGTGCACTTCCCAAGGTTACCAAACAAACGTGCATCACGTAGAGCAATAAAAACAGCACGTAAATGTTCCAAATGTTCCTCCAAAGATCTGCTATAAATCAATATGTCATCATGATAGAGGCGGAGGTGTCCCGTCTTTCGATGAGATGGTGGATTTCGCTTTGGTGGAAGTCGACTTTGACGATCCGACTACGAACGTGCGAGGACGTCGCGCCTTAGCAATCGCTAAACCAACTCCGAGAGGTTATTGACCACGCCGGAGCACGATCAACCTGACCACGAGGGTCTGTTTCCTGCGAGCAAACGAAGAACAAGCAAGAAACTAAAATTGCAATCTGGATATTGCGAATATAAGATGAAAGCTTTATTGATCAAGGTGGGGTTCTGTGACGCCTTTGTCTGGTCGTTGAACACAAACGAAGTACGCGAAGTTGCAGCTATGGCGAACTTTTAATCTAAACAAAACCCAAAGTCTAAATGATGCCCTAAGGGCTGTATATATGGAGGAAGAGGGGGGGAATTTCGTGGCCCTTGGTGGAGGGGTCCGAAATCAACCCTATCTCTTGTTTCCCCACACATACGGACTCTAAAAATAGCCTATACTTATGTATTTCGAAATTACATGGGCCTGGCCCAATAATAAGGTGACGCAGCACCTAAAATAGCCTCGGGACGAAATTTATGAAGTGGCATCTTGTATATTTCGTCCAAGGCTTCATGCACCCATTATGGTGGCTTCAAAGTCCTGAAATCATCACTTGTAACTCCGTTCTTGATCCCCTTGCGCATGCCATCATCTCCATGCTTGTTCTTGCTCCAATGTTCATCCTTCTCCAAGCTAGGCCCTTCATTTGTAAGCAAAACAAATGTATCCAATTTAGGCAGCATCATATTCTCATGAACATTAGAATCATTACCAAGAAACGAAAGTACCTGGTAATTTAGTTGGCGTGCACGAGCTCTAGTAATTGGTCCAGTATGTATAGCAGCAGGGGCTGTGGGTGTAACAATTGTATTGATGTCCTCATCATCCTCCCCTTATTGAAATGAAGTCGTCCTCGACGGAAGTTCATCTTCCTCACCCAAATAAGGCTTCAAATCTGCAATGTTAAAAGTGGGACTAACCCCAAAATCTGCAGGCAGCTCAAGTTTATATGCATTATCATTTATTTTCTCTAACACCTTAAAGGGACCATCAGCACGTGGCATTAATTTTGATTTGCGCAAATCAGGAAATCTATCCTTACGCAAATGTAACCAAACAAGATCTCCAGGTGCAAACACAACATGTTTTCTACCCTTATCTCCAGCAAGTTTATATTTAGCATTCATGCGCTCAATGTTTTCCTTAGTTAACTCATGCATTTTTAAAATCAATTCAGCACGTTGTTTAGCATCAAAATTAACCTTCTCCGAAGATGGAAGAGGCAACAAATCAATAGGTGCACGAGGTAGGAAACCATACACAACTTCAAAAGGGCACATCTTAGTAGTAGAATGCAATGAACGATTATAAGCAAATTCAATATGAGGCAAGCATTCCTCCCACATTTTCTTATTATTCTTCAAAACAGCCCTAAGCGTAGTAGACAACGTTCTATTGACTACTTCAGTTTGTCCATCAGTTTGGGGGTGACAAGTAGTACTAAAAAGCAGTTTAGTCCCCAACTTAGCCCATAAACATCTCCAAAAGTGGCTAAGAAATTTAGTATCACGATTTGAAACAATAGTATTTGGCACACCATGCAAGCGAATAATTTCACGAAAGAACAAATCAGCAACATTAACAGCATCATCGCTTTTATGACATGGTATAAAGTGTGCCATTTTCGAGAATCTATCCACGACAACAAATATGCTATCCCTCCCCTTCTTTGTTCGAGGTAAACCTAAAACAAAGTCCGTAGATATATCCTCCCAAGGAACACTAGGTACAGGCAAAGGCATATATAAACCATGAGGATTGAGTCGTGACTTACCTTTTTGACATGTAGTGCATCGAGCAATAAAACGCTCAACATCCCGTCTCATCTTTGGCCAAAAGAAATGTGTAGCAAGTACGTCCTCCGTCTTCTTCACGCCAAAGTGTCCCATTAATCCTCCTCCATGCGCCTCCTGCAACAACAAAAGACGAACGGAGCTAGCTGGAATGCATAGCTTGTTAGCATGAAACACAAATCCATCGTTAACGACGAACTTGTTCCACATTCTTCCTTCTTTACAATTCTGCATTACATCTTTAAAATCAGCATCATGCACATATTGATCTTTGATGGTCTCCAAACCAAATATTTTGAAGTCAAGTTGTGAAAGCATAGTATAGCGGCGAGACAATGCATCAGCAATAACATTTTCTTTTCCCTTCTTGTGTTTAATGACATAAGGAAAAGTCTCAATGAATTCAACCCATTTAGCATGTCTACGATTCAATTTAGCTTGACTTTTAATATGTTTCAAAGATTCATGATCAGAATGTATAACAAATTCTTTGGGCCATAAATAATGTTGCCATGTTTCTAAAGTCCGAACAAGAGCATATAATTCTTTATCATAAGTAGAATAATTCATACTAGGCCCACTCAATTTTTCAGAAAAGTATGCAACAGGTTTGCCATCTTGTAATAACACACCGCCTAATCCAATTCCACTAGCATCACATTCAAGCTCAAAAGTCTTATTAAAATCAGGAAGTTGGAGTAAAGGAGCATGTGTCAACTTATCTTTTAATACCGAGAAGGCTTCTTCCTGTGCGGTACCCCAAAGAAAAGGCACATCTTTCTTTGTAAGCTCATTGAGAGGTGCAGCAATGGTGCTGAAATCTCTCACAAAACGCCTATAGAATCCAGCGAGGCCAAGAAAACTCCTCACTTGTGTGACCGTTTTGGGCTGCGGCCAACTCTCAATAGCTTCAATCTTGGCTTTATCAACTTCAATTCCCTGTGGAGTAACAACATAGCCAAGAAAAGATACTCGGTCGGTGCAAAAGGTGCACTTCCCAAGGTTACCAAACAAATGTGCATCACGTAGAGCAATAAAAACAACACGTAAATGTTCCAAATGTTCTTCCAAAGATCTGCTATAAATCAATATGTCATCAAAGTAAACTACCACAAATCGTCCAATGAAAGCACGTAAAACTTCGTTCATTAATCTCATGAAAGTACTAGGTGCATTAGTTAACCCAAAAGGCATGACTAACCACTCATATAATCCAAACTTAGTTTTGAATGCTGTTTTCCATTCATCTCCCAATTTCATACGAATTTGATGGTATCCACTACGCAAATCAACTTTGGAGAATATTGTAGAGCCACTCAATTCATCAAGCATATCATCTAGCCTAGGAACAGGATGACGATAACGAATAGTAATATTATTAATGCCTCTACAATCAACACACATACTTGATGTACCATCCTTTTTCGGCACTAGAATAATAGGAACAGCACAAGGACTAAGGGATTCGCGTATATAACCTTTGTCGAGAAGCTCTTGTACTTGACGCATAATCTCCTTCGTCTCCTCTAGATTGGTACGGTATGGTGCACGGTTTGGCAGTGAAGCACCGGGAATTAAGTCAATCTGATGCTCAATCCCTCAAATGGGCGGTAATCCCGGTGGCACGTCTTGTGGAAAGACGTCAGCGAACTCCTGCAAAATGTTAGTGACAGCAGGAGGCAAAGAGGAAGGCACGTCCTCGAATGAAAATAATGCCTCTTTGCACACAAAAGCATAGCAAACAGATTTGCTGAAATCTAGCTCATCAATATCAGATTTGGTGGCAAATAAACATGCACTTTTCAATTTAATTTTAGAAGCAACACTAGATGGTTTATTATTAGGCTTCATTTGTTGCTCAAATTCTTTTGCCACAATCTGATTTTCACTCTTATTCGTCTCCTGTTTTGCTTTATTAGCTCTATTAATATCATCTTTCAAAATGGAATCAGGAGTCATAGGAAGCAAAGTAATATTTTTATCCTTATGAACAAGAGTATAGTGATTGTTTCTACCATGGTGTACAGAATTTTTATCAAATTTCCATGGTCTACCAAGTAATAAGGAACATGCTTGCATAGGTACCACATCACAATCAACATAATCAGCATATGTAGATATACTAAAATGCACACGAACAGTATGTGTTACCTTAACCTTGCCGCTGTTGTTGAACCATTGGATGTAGTAAGGATGTGGATGTGGTCTTGTGGTGAGAGAAAGCTTCTCGACCATCTCCATGCTAGCCAAGTTGTTGCAGCTCCCTCCGTCTATGATGACGCGCACAGAATGTTCCTTCACAACTCCCTTGGTATGGAACAAATTGTGCCTCTGATTTTGCTCAGCTTGTGTGATCTGCACACTCAAAACACGTTGAGCAACTAAACATTCATACCTGTCAGCGTCTTCAGGAGCCATGTATTGCGTCTCATTATCAGAATCATCTCCACCATGTTCTTCACGTGTAATAAGAGCCAAAGTCTCCTCATCATAGTCACTAGCGGACTCATATCCACCATCCGCGGTAGCAATCATCACACGCGGAGATTTGCATTCTCTCGCATAATGACCTCCTCCCTTACAACGACGACAAATAATATCACTTGTGTGCCCTGTTGATGCTATGGAAGAAGAAGAACGCTGTGTAGGCCCCGCAGGTGCGCTCTTGGCAGATAATGGTGCTTGTGCCTGTTTTCTTGTATCACGGCTGGAGGTGGCACCTGATGGAGGTGCTGGTGCAGTTAAGTAGAAGATGCACGTGGTGTCCATGATGAAGGTCGGCCTGCAGAAAAGTTAGTTCGCCCCAATGCTTGTCGATCCTGCACTTCACGTTCAGCTTTACAAGCAAGATGGAATAAACGAGTGATATTAGTATACTCCTTATAGTCTAGAATGGTCTGAATCTCTCTATTTAATCCACCCAAAAAACGTGCAAGCATAGCTTCATTCTCCTCAACAATACCACATCTAATCATGCCAGTTTGTAATTCCTGATAATATTCTTCTACAGAATTTTTTCCTTGTCTTAAACGCTGCAATTTTTGAAGCAATTCACGTTGATAATATGGTGGAACCCAACGCATACGCATAGCAGTTTTCAAAGCAGCCCAAGTAGTTGGAATAGGATATAATCTACAATGTTCAGACCACCATACACATGCAAAACTAGTGAAAGCACAAACAGCAGCAGCAACTCGTCTCTCCTCAGGATATTGTAAACATGTAAATCGTTGTTCAGTTTCTAACTCCCAAGTAAGATATATATCAGGAACATATCTACCCTCAAATGGTGGAATATTCAATTTCAGTTTAGGAATATGGACATCATCTCGTACCTGAAGTGCTGGTGCAGGCCTACTATTACGAATATATACCTGAGGTCGACCTGCTGGTGGTGGTGCTGGTGGCTGCTCGTAGATCTGATTTTGATCAACCTCATCCTCATAATCGCCCGCATACTCATCATCCTCCTGGGTACCAGCAACAGCAGTAGCAGGAGCCACAGAAGTATCAACAGCAGCACCAACAGTTTGGCCAAACGCAAGAGGAACACGGCTCGCTCGGCGAAGGTCTATTTCGCGACGTGGAGGTAGTCGTTGTTGTTGTTGTTGGAGAGGTGCGTTAGGTGCAGCGGGTGGTGGTGGTGGAAGACCCGCGAGCAATTCATTAAATCTGTTATCGAGCTTTGTTTCGAACGTCTTCTCAAGGCCAGTGATCTTCTCCATGGCCTCTTCAAAATTGTTCAGCACATCTTGCACCTGTTCAGTCATCATTTGCTGAAACTTATCATGAAGCTCCTTGTTCGATAAATTCTCCCAGTCAATCTCGTCGGCTTGTGATCCTGGCATGGTTAGCAGCAATAGAAACACACAAGAATATGATCCTACAGACTACGAACAAGTGGTGGTGGTGGGTGTCACAAATCCGTCAAGCAAAACTCAAATTCTTACCAGTTCTTACCCAGCAGCAGGTGGTGATCGGCAACCGTTGTAGTCAAAAACTCTCAAAGCTTGGATAGAGCGATTACCAGGAAGAGTCAAACGCACGACGTAGATGTATGTGGAGCTGGGAAGGCTTATAATATGGTAGCAAAAAGGGTCAGCAATAATCAATTCAGAGATGCAAAGTTGAATAAATGCTCAACGACGGTACTGTGCTGGTCGTAGGCTAGACTGTGCTAGAGACGTGAGCCTAGAACACCAACAAAATCACGGTGCGGCACGTAAACAAGGGAAAAAGCACACTCTGGATTTTTTTTCTCGCTCCTTTTTTTTGCGCTAATTTTTTTTTTGCGCTGCTTTTTTTTCGAAAAATCACTATAATGGTGAGTGTCTCAAAACTCTTCCTATGTCAAACTGACAGGATGGGCACGAAATTTTTTTCGACCAATTTTTTTTTTCGACTGCCCGGACCCAAAAACTGGAAACGGGTCAAAAAAACTTCCTATAATGGCACCTGTCTCAAAACACTCAGAAACACCTAAAAATAGGATAGCCAGAATTTTTTTCAAAAAATGCGTTTTTGAAAAATTTTGGGCCTAAACGGAGGGTGGTTCGGATATGATGAACTAACCCTAATTTTTTTTTGGCTTTTTCGTGGACTGTAGGTATGAAGAACAGACTCGATCTAAACTACGAAAAACTATAAAATCTCACCGAGCAACCTGGAAATCTGATACCACTTGATAGAGGCAAAGGTGTCCCGTCTTTCGATGAGATGATGGATATCGCTTTGGTGGAAGTCGACTTTGACGATCCGACTACGAACGTGCGAGGACGTCGCGCCTTAGCAATCACTAAACCAACTCCGAGAGGTTATTGACCACGCCGGAGCACGATCAACCTGACCACGAGGGTCTGTTTGCTGCGAGCAAACGAAGAACAAGCAAGAAACTAAGATTGCAATCTGGATATTGCGAATATAAGATGAAAGCTTTATTGATCAAGGTGGGGTTCTGTGACGCCTTTGTCTGGTCGTTGAACACAAACGAAGTACGCGAAGTTGCAGCTATGGCGAACTTTAATCTAAACAAAACCCAAAGTCTAAACGGTGCCCTAAGGGCTGTATATATGGAGGAAGAGAGGGGGAATTTCGTGGCCCTTGGTGGAGGGGTCCGAAATCAACCCTATCTCTTGTTTCCCCACACATACGGACTCTAAAAATAGCCTATACTTATGTATTTCGAAATTACATGGGCCTGGCCCAATAAAAAGGTGACGCAGCACCTATAATAGCCTCTGGACGAAATTTATGAAGTGACATCTTGTATATTTCGTCCAAGGCTTCATGCACTCGTTATGGTGGCTTCAAAGACCTGAAATCATCACTTGTAACTCTTTTCTTGTTCCCCTTGCGCATGCCATCATCTCCATGCTTGTTCTTGCTCCAATGTTCATCCTTCTCCAAGCTAGGCCCTTCATTTGTAAGCAAAAAAAATGTATCCAATTTAGGCAGCATCATGTTCTCATGAACATTAGAATCATTACCAAGAAACGGAAGTACCTGGTAATTTAGTTGGCATGCGCGAGCTCTAGTAATTGGTCCAGTATGTATAGCAGCAGGGGCTGTGGGTGTAACAATGGTATTGATGTCCTCATCACCATGGAGGGGCCATAATGAAGGAAATATGCCCTATAGGCAATAATAAAGTTGTTATTTATATTTCCTTATATCATGATAAATGTTTATTATTCATGCTAGAATTGTATTAACCGGAAACTTAGTACATGTGTGAATACATAGACAAACAGAATGTCACTAGTATGCCTCTACTTAACTAGCTCGTTAATCAAAGATGGTTAAGTTTCCTGACCATAGACATGTGTTGTCATTTGATGAACGGGATCACATCATTAGAGAATGATGTGATGGGCAAGGCCCATCCGTTATCTTGGCATTATGATTGTTTAGTTTTATGGATATTGCTTTCTTCATGACTTGTACATATTCCTTTGACTATGAGATTATTCAACTCCCGAATACCGAAGGAACACTTTGTGTGCTATCAAACGTCACAACATAACTGGGTCATCATAAAGATGCTCTACAAGTGTCTCCGTTGGTGTTTGTTGAGTTGGCATAGACTGATATTAGGATTTGTCACTCCGAGTATCGGAGAGGTATCTGTGGGCCCTCTCGGTAATGCACATCACTATAAGCCTTGCAAGCAATGTGACTAATGAGTTAGTTGCGGGATGATGCATTACGGAGCGAGTAAAGATACTTGCCGGTAATGAGATTGAACTAGGTATGAGGATACCAACGATCGAATCTCGGGCAAGTAACATACCGATGACAAAGGGAATATTGAATGTGTTATGCGGTTTGACTGATAAAGATCTTAGTAGAATATGTAGGAGCCAATATGAGCATCCTGGTTCGCTATTGATTATTGACCGGAGATGTAACTCGGTCATGTCTACACAGTTCTCGAACCCGTAGGGTCCGCACGCTTAATGTCCGATGACAATTTCTATTATGAGTTATGTGTTTTGGTGATCGAAGCTTGTTCGGAGTCGCGGATGAGATCACGGACATGACGAGGAGTCTCTAAATGGTCGAGAGGTAAAGATTGATATATTGGAAGGTAGTATTCGGACATCGGAATGGTTCCGAGTGATTCAGGTATTTTTCCGGAATACCGAGGGGTTACCGGAACCCCCCGAGGAATTGTTGGGCCAACATGGGCTTAAGGGAAAGAGAGAGAAGCCCGCGGGGGTGGCCGCGTGCCCCCCTCCTTGGGAGTCCAAATAGGACAAGGAGGGGGCGGCGCCCCCCTTCCCTTTCCCTCTCCCTCTCCTTCCTATTCCCTCCGGTGGAAGAAAGGAAAAAGGGGGGCGAATCCTACCTGGACTAGGAGTCCAAGTAGGACTCCCCCCATGGCGCGCCCCTCCTGGCCACCGGCCTCTCTCCCCCTCCTTTATATACATGGCCAGGGGCACCCCAAAGGTACAATAGATGTTTCTTCGCGTGTGCGGTTCCCCTTCCACGGTTTACTCTGCCGGTCATAGCGTCATAGTGGTTAGGCGAAGCCCTGCACAGATCACATCACCAACACCATCGCCACGCTGTCGTGCTGGAGAAACTCTCCCTTGACCCTCTACTGGATCAAGAGCTCGAGGGACGTCATCGAGATGAACGTGCTGAACACGGAGGTGCCGTACATTCGGTACTTGGATCGGTTGGATCGTGAAGACATTCGACTACATCAACCGCGTTAACATAATGCTTCCGCTTTTGGTCTACGAGGGTACGTGGACACACTCTCCCCTCCCGTTGCTATGCATCTCCTAGATAGATCTTGCATGATCATAGGAATTTTTTGAATTACTACGTTCCCCAACACATAACACCATGGAGGCCAAGGACCAGAAGGAGAACCTCTCCCCATCTAGGGGGGAGGCCAGAAGGAGACTCTCTCCCCCTCTCTCTCGATGGCGTCGAAGTGCCGCTGGGGGAACCATCGCCACGGTGATCGTCTTCATCAACATCACCATCTTCATCACCTTCTCATCTCTTTTACGCGGTCCACTCTCCCGCACCCCACTGTAATCCCCTACTTGAACATGGTGATTTATGCCACATATTATAATCCAATGATGTGTTACCATCCTATGATGTTTTGAGTAGATTTCTTTTGTCTTTTGGGTTGATTGATGATCTAGGTTGGTTTGAGTTGTATGTTTTATTTTGGTGTTGTCCTATGGTGCCTTCCGTGCAACGCACACGTGAATGATTCTCGTTGTAGGGTGTTGCAATACGTTCATGATTCGCTTATAGTGGGTTGCTAGAGTGACAGAAGCTTAAACCCGAGTAAGGGTGTTGTTGCGTATGGGATAAAGGGGACTCGATACTTTAATGCTATGGTTGGGCTTTACCTTAATGATCTTTTGTAGTTGTGGATGCTTGCTAGAGTTCCAATCATAAGTGCATATGATCCAAGTAGAGAAAGTATGTTAGCTTATGCCTCTCCCTCATATGAAATTGCAATAATGATTACCGATCTTGTTAACAATTGCCTAGAATAATTCCGCACACTGATCCATCATTATTACACACTCACTATTTATAATATACTATAACTTTATGTTAACATCACCTATTTTTATAGTTTACTTCTCTAATATCATACAAAGCTATCCTCTTCATACCCACAACATAGTTTTATTTCTCGTTTTTAGATAGAAGCAAACGTTCGGTGTACGTAGAGTCGTGTCAGTGGCAAATAGGACTTGAGAGATTATTAATCTTACCTTTAGCTCCTTGTGGGTTCAACACTTATCACGTCCAACTTTGGAAATTGCTACGATGATTCCTTGCACTTGCGGATTATCAAGCTCTTTTCTGGCGACATTGCCGTAGTGTGGGGTTGATATTCTCGTGTGTGCTTGTTTGCTTTATTCACTAAGTAGATTTTGTTTTCCCTTTTGCTTTTGTTTTATTTAGATGTGGATGAAACAAACAAACAAAATTGAAATAATGAAAATACAAAAAATTACTTGCCTCTTATGCCTAAAAACTTTTCCAAAAAGAGAAGTGATTGGAAGGATATGCATTGGAGAAGTGAGGGTCGACCTTGAACACTTGTGTTCATGCTCATGGAAATAATGTAGATTTTTTCATGGAAGTTTCTCAAAAATAATTATCCCCTTGTATATATCCATTGTATGATAAAAATAATGTGACAAGTTTTGGCTTTAGGATGATTAGATTGCTTGTTTGCTATGTGCGGTGCACAAACAGAAACTTTGGCTGTAGTGCATGAATTTTCATTTTTTACTGGAACGTCAAAAGTTTCTGAAATTTTTACACAGTACTGCTATGAAAATTGTTTATTTTGTCCTAATTGTTTAGAATTTCTAGAGTTACATAATTATACAAAGCTTCCAGATTGCTACAGATTGTCCTGTTTTTGACAGATTCTGTTTTTTTATGTGTTGTTCACTCATTTTGATGAATCTATGGGTTGTATCAGGGGGTATGAACCATGGTGAAGTTGGAATACAGTAGATATAATGCTAATATGAAATTGGAATGAGTTTACAATAGTACCTAAATGTAGTGATTTGCTTTATTATACTAACGGATCTCACAAGTTTTTTGTTAAGTTTTGTGTGGATGAAGTGTTCGAAGATCGAGGAGTTATCGATATGAGAAGAATAAAGAAAGGCAAGAGTCCAAGCATGGGGATGCCCAAGGCACCCCAAGTAAATATTTCAAGGATACTCAAGCATCTAAGCTTGGGGATGCCCCGGTTGGCATCCCATCTTTCTTCTTCAACAATTATCGGTGTACCTCGGTTTTTATTTTGTTCACATGATATGCGTCTTTTGTGTTTATTTTCATTTTCTTTTCCTTTATGAACCATGATAGTATTAGATAGCTGTTAATTTACTTTTAGAATTCTCTTTATGCTTCACTTAAATCTTTTGAGTATGGCTTTATAGAATGCTCTTTGTGCTTCACTTAAATCTTTTGAGTATGGCTTTATACAATGCTTCGTGTGCTTCACTTATATATTTTGAGCTTGGATGTTGGTAAATCTATACTAATTGTAGAATTCTCCATGAACTTCACTTATATCTTTTGTAGTATTAATAATACTATCATCAAAATTGGGCTTGGAAGAGTATCATTAAAATATCATGCGTAGCTAGGGGCATTAAACAATAGCGATTGTTGGGAGGTAACCCAATTTTATTTTTATGTTTTTGGTTTTTGGTTCTGCTTTTCAATAAATTCACATTATTACCTCTATAGTAATTTTTTTAGAGTTTCAATTAGTGTTTGGGCCAAGTAAGACCTTTGGGATGGCTTACGGTGATAGTTGATTTGATCTTGCTGAAAAACAAAAAACAATTGCACCTAGTAAAATAATTTTAAAAACTCACATAAGTGTGCTTTTGATCTGCATATTTTACAAAAGATTGATATACAAATTACCTAGGTTTTCCTATTTTTTTAGAAGTTTTGGAGTAACAGAAGTATGGATGTTGTTCAGATCATTATAGACTGTTCTGTTTTTGACAGATTCTGTTTTCAATGCATAGTTTGCTTGTTTTCTAGTTTCTATGGCTTATATTGCTCAATATAAATTGTAGAAATGATATGGTACAGTAGGCATTGTGTGAGAACAATTATGAATCTTATCTTGATAGTACCAAAGTGAATTATTTGCTCTTTATCATACTAACCCATCTCACAAAGATTCGTTAAGTTTTGTGTGATTGAAGTTTTCAAGTTTTTGGAGAGATATCAATACGAGGAGAATAAGGAGTAGAAAGACCCTAAGCTTGGGAATTCCCAAGGCACCCCAAGGTAATATTCAAGGAAGACTCAAGCGCCTAAGCTTGGGGATGCCCCGAAAGGGATCTCCTCTTTCGTCTTCAAAACCATTGGTATACCTTACTCGAAGCTATATTTTTATTTGTCACATGATATGTGTTTTGATTGGAGCGTATTTTCATTTTAATTGTTGTTTGTATAAAATCATTGGATCTGAAATCTTGAATGAGAGAGAGTCCTCCCACGGCTATTTAACTATTTGACTACTCATTGATTGATGAGGACATCAATACAATTGTTACACCCACAGCCCCTGCTGCTATACATACTGGACCAATTACTAGAGCTCGTGCACGCCAACTAAATTACCAGGTACTTTCGTTTCTTGGTAATGATTCTAATGTTCATGAGAATATGATGCTGCCTAAATTGGATACATTTGTTTTGCTTACAAATGAAGGGCCTAGCTTGGAGAAGGATGAACATTGGAGCAAGAACAAGCATGGAGATGATGGCATGCGCAAGGGGAACAAGAATGGAGTTACAAGTGATGATTTCAGGACTTTGAAGCCACCATAATGGGTGCATGAAGCCTTGGACGAAATATACAAGATGCCACTTCATAAATTTCGTCCCGAGGCTATTTTAGGTGCTGCGTCACCTTATTATTGGGCCAGGCCCATGTAATTTCGAAATACTTAAGTATAGGCTCTTTTTAGAGTCCGTATGTGTGGGGAAACAAGAGATAGGGTTGATTTCGGACTCCTCCACCAAGGGCCACGAAATTCCCCCCTCTTCCTCCATATATACAGCACTTAGGGCATCGTTTAGACTTTGGGTTTTGTTTAGATTAAAAGTTCGCCATAGCTGCAACTTCGCGTACTTCGTTTGTGTTCAACGACCAGACAAAGGCGTCATAGAACCCCACCTTGATCAATAAAGCTTTCATCTTATATTCGCAATATCCAGATTGCAATCTTAGTTTCTTGCTTGTTCTTCGTTTGCTCGCAGGAAACAGACCCTCGTGGTCAGGTTGATCGTGCTCCGGCGTGGTCAATAACCTCTCGGAGTTGGTTTAGCGATTGCTAAGGCGCGACGTCCTCGCACGTTCGTAGTCGGATCGTCAAAGTCGACTTCCACCAAAGCGAAATCCACCATCTCATCGAAAGACGGGACACCTTTGCCTCTATCAATGGAGGAGGATTAATGGGACACTTTGGCGTGAAGAAGACGGAGGACGTACTTGCTACACATTTCTTTTGGCCAAAGATGAGACGGGATGTTGAGCGTTTTATTGCTCGCTGCACTACATGTCAAAAAGCTAAGTCACGCCTCAATCCTCATGGTTTATATATGCCTTTGCCTGTACCTAGTGTTCCTTGGGAGGATATATCTATGGACTTTGTTTTAGGTTTACCTCGAACAAAGAAGGGAAGGGATAGCATATTTGTTGTCGTGGATAGATTCTCGAAAATGGCACACTTTATACCATGTCATAAAAGCGATGATGCTGTTAATGTTGCTGATTTGTTCTTTCGTGAAATTATTCGCTTGCATGGTGTGCCAAATACTATTGTTTCAGATCGTGATACTAAATTTCTTAGCCACTTTTGGAGATGTTTATGGGCTAAGTTGGGGACTAAACTGCTTTTTAGTACTACTTGTCACCCCCAAACGGATGGACAAACTGAAGTAGTCAATAGAACGTTGTCTACTATGCTTAGGGCTGTTTTGAAGAATAATAAGAAAATGTGGGAGGAATGCTTGCCTCATATTGAATTTGCTTATAATCGTTCATTGCATTCTACTACTAAGATGTGCCCTTTTGAAGTTGTGTATGGTTTCCTACCTCGTGCACCTATTGATTTCTTGCCTCTTCCATCGTCGGAGAAGGTTAATTTTGATGCTAAACAACGTGCTGAATTGATTTTAAAAATGCATGAGTTAACTAAGGAAAACATTGAGCGTATGAATGCTAAATATAAACTTGCTGGAGATAAGGGTAGAAAACATGTTGTGTTTGCACCTGGAGATCTTGTTTGGTTACATTTGCGTAAGGATAGATTTCCTGATTTGCGCAAATCAAAGCTAATGCCACGTGCTGATGGTCCCTTTAAGGTGTTAGAGAAAATAAATGATAATGCATATAAACTTGAGCTGCCTGCAGATTTTGGGGTTAGTCCCACTTTTAACATTGCAGATTTGAAGCCATATTTGGGTGAGGAAGATGAACTTCCGTCGAGGACGACTTCATTTCAAGAAGGGGAGGATGATGAGGACATCAATACAATTGTTACACCCACAGCCCCTGCTGCTATACATACTGGACCAATTACTAGAGCTCGTGCACGCCAACTAAATTACCAGGTACTTTCGTTTCTTGGTAATGATTCTAATGTTCATGAGAATATGATGCTGCCTAAATTGGATACATTTGTTTTGCTTACAAATGAAGGGCCTAGCTTGGAGAAGGATGAACATTGGAGCAAGAACAAGCATGGAGATGATGGCATGCGCAAGGGGTACAAGAATGGAGTTACAAGTGATGATTTCAGGACTTTGAAGCCACCATAATGGGTGCATGAAGCCTTGGACGAAATATACAAGATGCCACTTCATAAATTTCGTCCCGAGGCTATTTTAGGTGCTGCGTCACCTTATTATTGGGCCAGGCCCATGTAATTTCGAAATACATAAGTATAGGCTATTTTTAGAGTCCGTATGTGTGGGGAAACAAGAGATAGGGTTGATTTCGGACTCCTCCACCAAGGGCCACGAAATTCCCCCCTCTTCCTCCATATATACAGCCCTTAGGGCATCGTTTAGACTTTGGGTTTTGTTTAGATTAAAAGTTCGCCATAGCTGCAACTTCGCGTACTTCGTTTGTGTTCAACGACCAGACAAAGGCGTCACAGAACCCCACCTTGATCAATAAAGCTTTCATCTTATATTCGCAATATCCAGATTGCAATATTTGTTTCTTGCTTGTTCTTCGTTTGCTCGCAGGAAACAGACCCTCGTGGTCAGGTTGATCGTGCTCCGGCGTGGTCAATAACCTCTCGGAGTTGGTTTAGCGATTGCTAAGGCGCGACGTCCTCGCACGTTCGTAGTCGGATCGTCAAAGTCGACTTCCACCAAAGCGAAATCCACCATCTCATCGAAAGACGGGACACCTTTGCCTTTATCAAGTGGTATCAGATTTCCAGGTTGCTCGGTGAGATTTTACAGTTTTTTAGTAGTTTAGATCGAGTCTGCTCTTCATACCTATAGTCCACGAAAAAGCCACAAAAAAAAATTTAGGGTTAGTTCATCATATCCGAACCAATCTGAGCCTTGCATAATCTTTTTAGGGTTTTGCTTTGTTGAATTTGCGGTTGCATCGTCGTGTCTAGTTGCTGGTCTTAGAGTCTAGTCTTTTAGAGTTTCGAGTTCTGGTCATAAGTTGTCACGCCGCCGCCGCACCATCATCATCGCCCCTGCCATCTACCACCACCGCACCGAATCCGTATCCATATACCACCACTAATCCGTGTCCATATACCACCACCGATCCATATCCATATACTACCACCGCTACCACCACCGCTGCCATATACCACCACCATATATCCACCACCAATCCGAGTTCTTTGCTTATTAGGTTTGTTTTCGGGATCCATCTAGATTCCGATTCGTGTTTCCTTGCCGGAGTAGGCAGCGCAAAAAAAAAAGAGAGCGCAAAAAAAAAAAGAGCGAAAAAAAAAATTCAGAGTGTGCTTTTCCCTTGTTTACGTGCCGCGCCGTGATTTTGTTAGTGTTCTAGGCTCGCGTCTCTAGCACAGTCTAGCCTAGGACCAGCACAGTACCGTCGTTGAGCGTTTATTCAACTTTGCATCTCTGAATTGATTATTGCTGACCCTTTTTGCTACCATATTATAAGCCTTCCCAGCTCCACATACATCTACGTCGTGCGTTTGACTCTCCCTGGTAATCGCTCTATCCAAGCTTTGAGAGTTTTTGACTACAACGGTTGCCGATCACCGCCTGCTGCTGGGTAAGAACTGGTAAGAATTTGAGTTTTGCTTGACGGATTTGTGACACCCACCACCACCACTTGTTCGTAGTCTGTAGGATCATATTCTTGTGTGTTTCTATTGCTGCTAACCATGCCAGGATCACAAGCCGACGAGATTAACTGGGAGAATTTATCGAACAAGGAGCTTCATGATAAGTTTCAGCAAATGATGACTGAACAGGTGCAAGATGTGCTGAACAATTTTGAAGAGGCCATGGAGAAGATCACTGGCTTTGAGAAGACGTTCGAAACAAAGCTCAATAACAAGTTTAATGAATTGCTCGCGCGTCTTCCACCACCACCACCCGCTGCACCTAACGCACCTCTCCAACAACAACAACAACGACTACCTCCACGTCGCGAAGCAGACCTCCGCCGAGCAAGCCGTGTTCCTCTTGCGTTTGGCCAAACTGTTGGTGCTGCTGTTGATACTTCTGTGGCTCCTGCTGCTGATGCGGAGGAGGATGATTATGTGGGAGATTATGAGGATTAGGTTGATCAAAATCAACACTACGTGCAGCCACCTGTACCACCACCAGCAGGTCGACCTCAGGTATATATTCGTAATGGTAGGCCTGCACCACCACCTCAGGTACGAGATGATGTCCATATTCCTAAACTGAAATTGAATATTCCACCATTTGAGGGTAGATATGTTCCTGATATATATCTTACTTGGGAGTTAGAAACTGAACAACGATTTACATGTTTACAATATCCTGAGGAGAGACGAGTTGCTGCTGCCGTTTGTGCTTTCACTAGTTTTGCATGTGTATGGTGGTCTGAACATTGTAGATTATATCCTATTCCAACTACTTGGGCTGCTTTGAAAACTGCTATGCGTACGCGTTGGGTTCCACCATATTATCAACGTGAATTGCTTCAAAAATTGCAGCGTTTAAGACAAGGGAAAAATTCTGTAGAAGAATATTATCAGGAATTACAAACTGGCATGATTAGATGCGGTATTGTTGAGGAGAATGAAGCTATGCTTGCACGTTTTCTGGGTGGATTAAATAGAGAGATTCAGACCATTCTAGACTATAAGGAGTATACTAATATCACTCGTTTATTCCATCTTGCTTGTAAAGCTGAACGTGAAGTGCAGGATCGACAAGCATTGGGGCGAACTAACTTTTCTGCAGGCCGACCTTCATCATGGACACCACGTGCATCTTCTACTTCAACTGCACCAGCACCTCCATCCGGTGCCACCTCCAGCCGTGATACAAGAAAACAGGCACAACCACCATTATCTGCCAAGAGCGCACCTGCGGGGCCTGCACAGCGTTCCTCTTCTTCCATGGCATCAACAGGGCACACAAGTGATATTATTTGTCGTCGTTGTAAGGGAGGAGGTCATTATGCGAGAGAATGCAAATCTCCGCGTGTGATGATTGCTACCGCGGATGGTGGATATGAGTCCGCTAGTGACTATGATGAGGAGACTTTGTCTCTTATTACACGTGAAGAACATGGTGGAGATGATTCTGATCATGAGACGCAATACATGGCTCCTGAAGACGCTGACAGGTATGAATGTTTAGTTGCTCAACGTGTTTTGAGTGTGCAGGTCACACAAGCTGAGCAAAATCAGAGGCACAATTTGTTCCATACCAAGGGAGTTGTGAAGGAACGTTCTGTGCGCGTCATCATAGACGGAGGGAGCTGCAACAACTTGGCTAGCATGGAGTTGGTGGAGAAGCTTTCTCTCACCACAAGACCACATCCACATCCTTACTACATCCAATGCTTCAACAACAGCGGCAAGGTTAAGGTAACACGTACTGTTCGTGTGCATTTTAGTATCTCTACATATGCTGATTATGTTGATTGTGATGTGGTACCTATGCAAGCATGTTCCTTATTACTTGGTAGACCATGGCAATTTGATAAAAATTCTGTACACCATGGTAGAAACAATCAATATACTCTTGTTCATAAGGATAAAAATATTACTTTGCTTCCTATGACTCCTGATTCCATTTTGAAAGATGATATTAATAGAGCTAATAAAGCAAAACAGGAGACGAATAAGAGTGAAAATCAGATTGTGGCAAAAGAATTTGAGCAACAAATGAAGCCTAATAATAAACCATCTAGTGTTGCTTCTGAAATTAAATTGAAAAGTGCATGTTTATTTGCCACCAAATCTGATATTGATGAGCTAGATTTCAACAAATCTGTTTGCTATGCTTTTGTGTGCAAAGAGGCATTATTTTCATTCGAGGACGTGCCTTCCTCTTTGCCTCCTGCTGTCACTAACATTTTGCAGGAGTTTGCTGACGTCTTTCCACAAGACGTGCCACCGGGATTACCGCCTATTCGAGGGATTAAGCATCAAATTGACTTAATTCCCGGTGCTTCACTGCCAAACCGTGCACCATACCGTACCAATCCAGAGGAGACGAAGGAGATTATGCGTCAAGTACAAGAGCTGCTCGACAAAGGTTATATACGCGAATCACTTAGTCCTTGTGCTGTTCCTATTATTCTAGTGCCGAAAAAGGATGGTACATCACGTATGTGTGTTGATTGTAGAGGCATTAATAATATTACTATTCATTATCGTCATCCTATTCCTAGGCTAGATGATATGCTTGATGAATTGAGTGGCTCTACAATATTCTCCAAAGTTGATTTGCGTAGTGGATACCATCAAATTCGTATGAAATTGGGAGATGAATGGAAAACAGCATTTAAAACTAAGTTTGGATTATATGAGTGGTTAGTCATGCCTTTTGGGTTAACTAATGCGCCTAGTACTTTCATGAGACTAATGAACGAAGTTTTACGTGCTTTCATTGGACGATTTGTGGTAGTCTATTTTGATGATATACTGATTTATAGCAGATCTTTGGAAGAACATTTGGAACATTTACATGTTGTTTTTATTGCTCTACGTGATGCACGTTTGTTTGGTAACCTTGGGAAGTGCACCTTTTGCACCGACCGAGTATCTTTTCTTGGCTATGTTGTTACTCCACAGGGAATTGAAGTTGACAAAGCCAAGATTGAAGCTATTGAGAGTTGGCCGCAGCCCAAAACGGTCACACAAGTGAGGAGTTTTCTTGGCCTCGCTGGATTCTATAGGCGTTTTGTGAGAGATTTCAGCACCATTGCTGCACCTCTCAATGAGCTTACAAAGAAAGATGTGCCTTTTCTGTGGGGTACCGCACAGGAAGAAGCCTTCACGGTATTGAAAGATAAGTTGACACATGCTCCTTTACTCCAACTTCCTGATTTTAATAAGACTTTTGAGCTTGAATGTGATGCTAGTGGAATTGGATTAGGAGGTGTGTTATTACAAGATGGCAAACCTGTTGCATACTTTTCTGAAAAATTGAGTGGGCCTAGTCTGAATTATTCTACTTATGATAAAGAATTATATGCTCTTGTTCGGACTTTAGAAACATGGCAACATTATTTGTGGCCCAAAGAATTTGTTATACATTCTGATCATGAATCTTTGAAACATATTAAAAGTCAAGCTAAACTGAATCGTAGACATGCTAAATGGGTTGAATTCATTGAGACTTTCCCTTATGTCATTAAACACAAGAAGGGAAAAGAAAATGTTATTGCTGATGCATCGTCTCGTCGCTATACTATGCTTTCACAACTTGACTTCAAAATATTTGGTTTGGAGACCATCCAAGATCAATATGTGCATGATGCTGATTTTAAAGATGTAATACGGAATTGTAAAGAAGGAAGAATGTGGAACAAGTTTGTCGTTAACGATGGATTTGTGTTTCGTGCTAACAAGCTATGCATTCCAGCTAGCTCCGTTCGTCTTTTGTTGTTGCAGGAGGCGCATGGAGGAGGATTAATGGGACACTTTGGCGTGAAGAAGACGGAGGACGTACTTGCTACACATTTCTTTTGGCCAAAGATGAGACAGGATGTTGAGCGTTTTATTGCTCGATGCACTACATGTCAAAAAGCTAAGTCACGACTCAATCCTCATGGTTTATATATGCCTTTGCCTGTACCTAGTGTTCCTTGGGAGGATATATCTATGGACTTTGTTTTAGGTTTACCTCAAACAAAGAAGGGGAGGGATAGCATATTTGTTGTCGTGGATAGATTCTCGAAAATGGCACACTTTATACCATGTCATAAAAGCGATGATGCTGTTAATGTTGCTGATTTGTTCTTTCGTGAAATTATTCGCTTGCATGGTGTGCCAAATACTATTGTTTCAGATCGTGATACTAAATTTCTTAGCCACTTTTGGAGATGTTTATGGGCTAAGTTGGGGACTAAACTGCTTTTTAGTACTACTTGTCACCCCCAAACGGATGGACAAACTGAAGTAGTCAATAGAACGTTGTCTACTATGCTTAGGGCTGTTTTGAAGAATAATAAGAAAATGTGGGAGGAATGCTTGCCTCATATTGAATTTGCTTATAATCGTTCATTGCATTCTACTACTAAGATGTGCCCTTTTGAAGTTGTGTATGGTTTCCTACCTCGTGCACCTATTGATTTCTTGCCTCTTCCATCGTCGGAGAAGGTTAATTTTGATGCTAAACAACGTGCTGAATTGATTTTAAAAATGCATGAGTTAACTAAGGAAAACATTGAGCGTATGAATGCTAAATATAAACTTGCTGGAGATAAGGGTAGAAAACATGTTGTGTTTGCACCTGGAGATCTTGTTTGGTTACATTTGCGTAAGGATAGATTTCCTGATTTGCGCAAATCAAAGCTAATGCCACGTGCTGATGGTTCCTTTAAGGTGTTAGAGAAAATAAATGATAATGCATATAAACTTGAGCTGCCTGCAGATTTTGGGGTTAGTCCCACTTTTAACATTGCAGATTTGAAGCCTTATTTGGGTGAGGAAGATGAACTTCCGTCGAGGACGACTTCATTTCAAGAAGGGGAGGATGATGAGGACATCAATACAATTGTTACACCCACAGCCCCTGCTGCTATACATACTGGACCAATTACTAGAGCTCGTGCACGCCAACTAAATTACCAGGTACTTTCGTTTCTTGGTAATGATTCTAATGTTCATGAGAATATGATGCTGCCTAAATTGGATACATTTGTTTTGCTTACAAATGAAGGGCCTGGCTTGGAGAAGGATGAACATTGGAGCAAGAACAAGCATGGAGATGATGGCATGCGCAAGGGTTACAAGAACGGAGTTACAAGTGATGATTTCAGGACTTTGAAGCCACCATAATGGGTGCATGAAGCCTTGGACGAAATATACAAGACGCCACTTCATAAACTTCGTCCCGAGGCTATTTTAGGTGCTGCGTCATCTTATTATTGGGCCAGGCCCATGTAATTTCGAAATACATAAGTATAGGCTATTTTTAGAGTCCGTATGTGTGGGGAAACAAGAGATAGGGTTGATTTCGGACCCCTCCACCAAGGGCCACGAAATTCCCCCCTCTTCCTCCATATATACAGCCCTTAGGGCATCGTTTAGACTTTGGGTTTTGTTTAGATTAAAAGTTCGCCATAGCTGCAACTTCGCGTACTTCGTTTGTGTTCAACGACCAGACAAAGGCGTCACAGAACCCCACCTTGATCAATAAAGCTTTCATCTTATATTCGCAATATCCAGATTGCAATCTCAGTTTCTTGCTTGTTCTTCGTTTGCTCGCAGGAAACAGACCCTCGTGGTCAGGTTGATCGTGCTCCGGCGTGGTCAATAACCTCTCGGAGTTGGTTTAGCGATTGCTAAGGCGCGACGTCCTCGCACGTTCGTAGTCGGATCGTCAAAGTCGACTTCCACCAAAGCGAAATCCACCATCTCATCGAAAGACGGGACACCTTAGCCTCTATCACCTGTTGCATACTTTTCTGAAAAATTGAGTGGGCCTAGTCTGAATTATTCTACTTATGATAAAGAATTATATGCTCTTGTTCGGACTTTAGAAACATGGCAACATTATTTATGGCCCAAAGAATTTGTTATACATTCTGATCATGAATCTTTGAAACATATTAAAAGTCAAGCTAAACTGAATCGTAGACATGCTAAATGGGTTGAATTCATTGAGACTTTCCCTTATGTCATTGAACACAAGAAGGGAAAAGAAAATGTTATTGCTGATGCATTGTCTCGTCGCTATACTATGCTTTCACAACTTGACTTCAAAATATTTGGTTTGGAGACCATCAAAGATCAATATGTGCATGATGCTGATTTTCAAGATGTAATGCAGAATTGTAAAGAAGGAAGAATGTGGAACAAGTTTGTTGTTAACGATGGATTTGTGTCTCGTGCTAACAAGCTATGCATTCCAGCTAGCTCCGTTCATCTTTTGTTGTTGCAGGAGGCGCATGGAGGAGGATTAATGGGACACTTTGGCGTGAAGAAGACGGAGGACGTACTTGCTACACATTTCTTTTGGCCAAAGATGAGACTGGATGTTGAGCGTTTTATTGCTCGCTGCACTACATGTCAAAAAGCTAAGTCACGACTCAATCCTCATGGTTTATATATGCCTTTGCCTGTACCTAGTGTTCCTTGGGAGGATATATCTATGGACTTTGTTTTAGGTTTACCTCGAACAAAGAAGGGGAGGGATAGCATATTTGTTGTCGTGGATAGATTCTCGAAAATGGCACACTTTATACCATGTCATAAAAGCGATGATGCTGTTAATGTTGCTGATTTGTTCTTTCGTGAAATTATTCGCTTGCATGGTGTGCCAAATACTATTGTTTCAGATCGTGATACTAAATTTCTTAGCCACTTTTGGAGATGTTTATGGGCTAAGTTGGGGACTAAACTGCTTTTTAGTACTACTTGTCACCCCCAAACGGATGGACAAACTGAAGTAGTCAATAGAACGTTGTCTAATATGCTTAGGGCTGTTTTGAAGAATAATAAGAAAATGTGGGAGGAATGCTTGCCTCATATTGAATTTGCTTATAATCGTTCATTGCATTCTACTACTAAGATGTGCCCTTTTGAAGTTGTGTATGGTTTCCTACCTCGTGCACCTATTGATTTCTTGCCTCTTCCATCGTCGGAGAAGGTTAATTTTGATGCTAAACAACGTGCTGAATTGATTTTAAAAATGCATGAGTTAACTAAGGAAAACATTGAGCGTATGAATGCTAAATATAAACTTGCTGGAGATAAGGGTAGAAAACATGTTGTGTTTGCACCTGGAGATCTTGTTTGGTTACATTTGCGTAAGGATAGATTTCCTGATTTGCGCAAATCAAAGCTAATGCCACGTGCTGATGGTCCCTTTAAGGTGTTAGAGAAAATAAATGATAATGCATATAAACTTGAGCTGCCTGCAGATTTTGGGGTTAGTCCCACTTTTAACATTGCAGATTTGAAGCCTTATTTGGGTGAGGAAGATGGACTTCCGTCGAGGACGACTTCATTTCAAGAAGGGGAGGATGATGAGGACATCAATACAATTGTTACACCCACAGCCCCTGCTGCTATACATACTGGACCAATTACTAGAGCTCATGCACGCCAACTAAATTACCAGGTACTTTCGTTTCTTGGTAATGATTCTAATGTTCATGAGAATATGATGCTGCCTAAATTGGATACGTTTGTTTTGCTTACAAATGAAGGGCCTAGCTTGGAGAAGGATGAACATTGGAGCAAGAACAAGCATGGAGATGATGGCATGCGCAAGGGGAACAAGAACGGAGTTACAAGTGATGATTTCAGGACTTTGAAGCCACCATAATGGGTGCATGAAGCCTTGGACGAAATATACAAGATGCCACTTCATAAATTTCGTCCCGAGGCTATTTTAGGTGCTGCGTCACCTTATTATTGGGCCAGGCCCATGTAATTTCGAAATACATAAGTATAGGCTATTTTTAGAGTCCGTATGTGTGGGGAAACAAGAGATAGGGTTGATTTCGGACTCCTCCACCAAGGACCACGAAATTCCCCCCTCTTCCTCCATATATACAGCCCTTAGGGCATCGTTTAGACTTTGGGTTTTGTTTAGATTAAAAGTTCGCCATAGCTGCAACTTCGCGTACTTCGTTTGTGTTCAACGACCAGACAAAGGCGTCACAGAACCCCACCTTGATCAATAAAGCTTTCATCTTATATTCGCAATATCCAGATTGCAATCTTTGTTTCTTGCTTGTTCTTCGTTTGCTCGCAGGAAACAGACCCTCGTGGTCAGGTTGATCGTGCTCCGGCGTGGTCAATAACCTCTCGGAGTTTGTTTAGCGATTGCTAAGGCGCGACGTCCTCGCACGTTCGTAGTCGGATCGTCAAAGTCGACTTCCACCAAAGCGAAATCCACCATCTCATCGAAAGACGGGACACCTTTGCCTTTATCATTGATCTTCACTTATATCTTTCTAGAGTAGTTTTGTCATTTACTCTTGTGCTTTACTTATATCCTATGAGTAAATGGTTGAATGAATTGAATATCATAAATCTAAAATTATACATGATACATATGCTTATCCCTTGGGGAGTACTGACTTCACATATATGAAGTATAGGTGGCAAAATTTATTGAAAGTTAGCAAACACAACTTTGGCCACTTGAACAATTCATGAAAGAATATTGAAGGAAGAGAGATTTCACATATAAATATAATATCTTGGACATCTTCTATGATTGTGAGCCCCATTAATTATTTTCAAACTTGAGCAAATTAGTTGAAGTAGGACAAAGAAGACAATGTAATGAGTTATGTTTGGGTATATTTTTGTAGAAGTTATATTGTTATGGATCCTCTAACATGTGGTGCTTGCTTAGGATCTTTTGCTTGCCAAAATTTTGTACTAAGTAGAGATACTACTTGTGCATACAAAACCCTTAAACCCCGTTTCATGCCATGTGTGTCCACCATATCTACCTATGGATTGAATAAGATCCTTCAAGTAAGTTGTCATCGATGCCAAAAGCAATAAAAATTGCTCCTAAATATGCATGATCTTTTATTGTAAGGGAAAATAAGCGTTGTACAAACTTGTGATGGTAAAGAAATAAAAGTGACGTTGATAGAGGCGGGGGTGTCCCGATCTTTCGATGAGATGATAACTATCGATTTGGTGGAGACGACTTTGACGATTCGACTACAAACGTGCACGACGTTGCGCCTTAGCAATCGCTAAACCAACTCCGAGAGGTTATTAACCACGCCAGAGCACAATCAACCTGACCACGAAGGTCTATTCCTGCAAGCAATCGAAGAACAAGCAAGAATATGATAAAACAATCTGAATATTGCGAATATAGATGAAGTATTGATAAAGGTGGGGATCCGTAAACGGTCTTGGTCTGGTCGTTGGACACAAACAAAGTACACGAAGTTGCAATGGCTAACTTTTAACTAAACAAATCCCAAGGGAAAAGCTACTAGATAGATCTACTTATATAGGAGCAAGGGGTGGCGGCCTAGGAGGTGGGAGGATGCCCCAAGGCAGCCTAAAACTAACCCTAGGTCGTACAAGGCCAATGGGCCCAAGTGGAGGTGATGCAACACCTTTGGACTTGTTGTTTGACTCGGATTCTGTTGCAGCGTCTGATTGTTTCGTCTTTATCTCAATGCTCCAAACGAATTTGAAGGTGAATCCAATTGAGCTGCAAAGAGCACGAAATCTAGAATCCAACAAAAAAAGAATCACCCAATTCGGAGTCCGTATGAAAAAGTTGTTGGCGTTTTGAGTCAGGTATGTCTGTGCAGTCCGAATCTGAATCCAGAACGTGAGAGACTTGGACTCTATCTTCTCTTGGCCCAAAAGTGACGTGAGAGGACTTTTTGAACACAACCTAAACATCTCCTTTTCCCTTATCTTCATATGTGGATTGTACAAATGTCCCATACACCTGCAATTAGACAAAACACAAAAGTGTGTGAAGTATTTTTGTTCTGAATAACATAAATAGATTATTGAATAGTTTGCACTAGAAATCACCTGACAAATATGCATGTATGCAATATTTTTGGTCGTATCCAAGGTAGTCATGTCCTCATCATCCTCCCCTTTTTGAGAACAAAGCCGTCCTCGGTGTTTCTTAATCTGAAATGTGGCTAACAAAAGAGACAAGGTATACATGTTGTATATGTATATGTCATCCATTTTTACTTCCCTTGATTTTTGCACATATGACACATGTATACATGAGTAACTTTCATAGATCATAAAATATAAAGCAAAAATATTATCATAAGTAAAAGGCATGAAAATATTGCAACTCGGTTTGCACATATAAGTGAAGCTCTTATTCCTATCAAAAGATTGACAATATTCATCATTAAACCATCCCAACATTGGTGAATAAACCTTATTTGCATCAAATTTAAATGCTACAACATGCTTAAATAAGCAAACATGCAATAAGTCATTGGACACAGAATCACCACCAAGATTGGAGGCCATATCAAAATAATTAAACATTAGTTCTTTTACATCAACAGTTAATTCAATGGGTGCACTCAAAATTGTTGATATTTCAGTTGTTTGATCACTCTCTAAAATAGGTGGTGTGCTCAAATCAACAGGTAACTCAATACATGACGCATTCAAGTTAACTACGCATGCATCATTCTCATGTGAAGTTATATCATCAATATCTTTACTGTTACCTTGTGGCAAAGATGTAGCTGATGTAGGTACGGACGTTGACAATGTACCATACCCTTGAGATGATACCGCGCTCATAATCCGAGGTGCAATGATGGAGGAATCCACCGGCGGTGGTGAGCATGAACTGGAATAGTAGTTGTTGTAGTCACCTAATGCATCCTCCTGTAACTGTCTCTCAAAGGTACAAGCACGAACATACATACCAGTAATGCAACGAGGAATATACCTAAATCTGGCATGAATATCATGGTTCAAACCACCAAAAAATCTATTCATTGTATCATCCTCAGATTCTTCTATGTCACAATGATGCATATAAGATTTGAACTCTTGGTAGTAAGCATGAACAGTGTTATTGCCTTGTTTAAATTGTTCAAATTTGCGAAGCAATTCACGACGATAGTAAGGAGGGAAAAATTGTTTTCTCATTACATGTTTCAAATCTTTCCAAGTTGTGGGTTGGTTATCAATGTTTTTCTTACAATGCACACTCCACCAAACAGAAGCAAAACCAGTAAATGCTCTAGTGGCAGCTCGTACTCGCTCAAGTTCAGAATAGTCATGGTAACTAAAAACTTGTTCTACTTCAAGCTCCCAAGCTAGATAAATAGCAGGATTAAATCTACCCTCAAATGATGGTAAAGAGATAACCTGACCATGTGCTTGTATGTGTTGTCCCAACTCTCGTGATGGTGAAGATGTGTTCGTCGTCCAAGAACTTCTTTCTCCGGAACCTGTCATGATTAGTAGAAACAAGAAACAAAATTCGAGAATAATGTTCCTATGCACTACTAGGGTGTGGTTGTAAAGTGCTCACAGTAAAGCAAATATCAATA
Organism: Triticum dicoccoides; assembly: GCF_002162155.2. Lineage (NCBI taxonomy): Eukaryota > Viridiplantae > Streptophyta > Magnoliopsida > Poales > Poaceae > Triticum > Triticum dicoccoides. Next base: position 90,381 of record NW_021286122.1, read on the forward strand.
TGTTACAAGTTCTTACCATGTGGCAGGTGGTGACAGGCAATCAGCGGTGTCAAGTAACTTTGAAGATTGTGTAAAGCGATTGCCAGGGGAATGTACGTATACACGGTGTAGAAATATGTGGAGCTGGGTTGGCTATATATGGTAGCAAAAGATTAGCAATAATCAATTCAAAGATGCAATGTTGAATAAACGTTCAACGACGGTACTGTGCTGGTCCTAGGCTAGACCGGACTAGAGACGCGAGCCTAGAACACTAATGAGGTCACGGCATAGCACAACTAGCATCAATGAAGGATAAGTAGCTCTGGACAGCAAGATATAAGTGAAGATCACAACGGCAGTAAAGATAATGATGAATAACAACTGCCAAGTAGGATATATAACAACTCTCTGATAGAGGCAAAGGTGTCCCGTCTTTCGATGAGATGGTGGATTTCGCTTTGGTGGAAGTCGACTTTGACGATCCGACTATGAACGTGCGAGGACGTCGCGCCTTAGCAATCGCTAAACCAACTCCGAGAGGTTATTGACCACGCCGGAGCACGATCAACCTAACCACGAGGGTCTGTTTCCTGCGAGCAAACGAAGAACAAGCAAGAAACTAAGATTGCAATCTGGATATTGGGAATATAAGATGAAAGCTTTATTGATCAAGGTGGGGTTCTGTGACGCCTTTGTCTGGTCGTTGAACACAAACGAAGTACGCGAAGTTGCAGCTATGGCGAACTTTTAATCTAAACAAAACCCAAAGTCTAAACGATGCCCTAAGGGCTGTATATATGGAGGAAGAGGGGGGGAATTTCGTGGCCCTTGGTGGAGGGGTCCGAAATCAACCCTATCTCTTGTTTCCCCACACATACGGACTCTAAAAATAGCCTATACTTATGTATTTCGAAATTACATGGGCCTGGCCCAATAATAAGGTGACGCAACACCTAAAATAGCCTCGGGACGAAATTTATGAAGTGGCATCTTGTATATTTCGTCCAAGGCTTCATGCACCCATTATGGTGGCTTCAAAGTCCTGAAATCATCACTTGTAACTCCGTTCTTGTTTCCCTTGCGCATGCCATCATGTCCATGCTTGTTCTTGCTCCAATGTTCATCCTTCTCCAAGCTAGGCCCTTCATTTGTAAGCAAAACAAATGTATCCAATTTAGGCAGCATCATATTCTCATGAACATTAGAATCATTACCAAGAAACGAAAGTACCTGGTAATTTAGTTGGCGTGCACGAGCTCTAGTAATTGGTCCAGTATGTATAGCAGCAGGGGCTGTGGGTGTAACAATTGTATTGATGTCCTCATCATCCTCCCCTTCTTGAAATGAAGTCGTCCTCGAGGGAAGTTCATCTTCCTCACCCAAATAAGGCTTCAAATCTGCAATGTTAAAAGTGGGACTAACCCCAAAATCTGCAGGCAGCTCAAGTTTATATGCATTATCATTTATTTTCTCTAACACCTTAAAGGGACCATCAGCACGTGGCATTAGCTTTGATTTGCGCAAATCAGGAAATCTATCCTTACGCAAATGTAACCAAACAAGATCTCCAGGTGCAAACACAACATGTTTTCTACCCTTATCTCCAGCAAGTTTATATTTAGCATTCATACGCTCAATGTTTTCCTTAGTTAACTCATGCATTTTTAAAATCAATTCAGCACGTTGTTTAGCATCAAAATTAACCTTCTCCGACGATGGAAGAGGCAAGAAATCAATAGGTGCACGAGGTAGGAAACCATACACAACTTCAAAAGGGCACATCTTAGTAGTAGAATGCAATGAACGATTATAAGCAAATTCAATATGAGGCAAGCATTCCTCCCACATTTTCTTATTATTCTTCAAAACAGCCCTAAGCATAGTAGACAACGTTCTATTGACTACTTCAGTTTGTCCATCAGTTTGGGGGTGATAAGTAGTACTAAAAAGCAGTTTAGTCCCCAACTTAGCCCATAAACATCTCCAAAAGTGGCTAAGAAATTTAGTATCACGATCTGAAACAATAGTATTTGGCACACCATGCAAGCGAATAATTTCACGAAAGAACAAATCAGCAACATTAACAGCATCATCGCTTTTATGACATGGTATAAAGTGTGCCATTTTCGAGAATCTATCCACGACAACAAATATGCTATCCCTTCCCTTCTTTGTTCGAGGTAAACCTAAAACAAAGTCCATAGATATATCCTCCCAAGGAACACTAGGTACAGGCAAAGGCATATATAAACCATGAGGATTGAGGCGTGACTTAGCTTTTTGACATGTAGTGCAGCGAGCAATAAAACGCTCAACATCCCGTCTCATCTTTGGCCAAAAGAAATGTGTAGCAAGTACGTCCTCCGTCTTCTTCACGCCAAAGTGTCCCATTAATCCTCCTCCATTGATAGAGGCAAAGGTGTCCCGTCTTTCGATGAGATGGTGGATTTCGCTTTGGTGGAAGTCGACTTTGACGATCCGACTACGAACGTGCGAGGACGTCGCGCCTTAGCAATCGCTAAACCAACTCCGAGAGGTTATTGACCACGCCGGAGCACGATCAACCTGACCACGAGGGTCTGTTTCCTGCGAGCAAACGAAGAACAAGCAAGAAACTAAGATTGCAATCTGGATATTGCGAATATAAGATGAAAAGCTTTATTGATCAAGGTGGGGTTCTGTGACGCCTTTGTCTGGTCGTTGAACACAAACGAAGTACGCGAAGTTGCAGCTATGGCAAACTTTTAATCTAAACAAAACCCAAAGTCTAAACGATGCCCTAAGGGCTGTATATATGGAGGAAGAGGGGGGAATTTCGTGGCCCTTGGTGGAGGGGTCCGAAATCAACCCTATCTCTTGTTTCCCCACACATACGGACTCTAAAAATAGCCTATACTTATGTATTTCGAATTTACATGGGCCTGGCCCAATAATAAGGTGACGCAACACCTAAAATAGCCTCGGGACGAAATTTATGAAGTGGCATCTTGTATATTTCGTCCAAGGCTTCATGCACCCATTATGGTGGCTTCAAAGTCCTGAAATCATCACTTGTAACTCCGTTCTTGTTCCCCTTGCGCATGCCATCATCTCCATGCTTGTTCTTGCTCCAATGTTCATCCTTCTCCAAGCTAGGCCCTTCATTTGTAAGCAAAACAAATGTATCCAATTTAGGCAGCATCATATTCTCATGAACATTAGAATCATTACCAAGAAACGAAAGTACCTGGTAATTTAGTTGGCGTGCACGAGCTCTAGTAATTGGTCCAATATGTATAGCAGCAGGGGCTGTGGGTGTAACAATTGTATTGATGTCCTCATCACTCTCTCTCCAACTTTCCTCTTGAAAAGTTTGCTACTAACTCAAGCTTTCCAATGCAAAAAGAATCACTCAATTCTGAATTGATATGAGGAGTCAAAGAATTCTAAAACTGGCCTGAAAAACTGGAACAAACTGTATGCGTGAACTTCAGAGGGCAAAGAGACCTATTTAGAAGCTGATTTTGAGAAGCGAAATATTGAACTAGCTTTTGCAACTATTGAGATGCGTCTAGTCGCTAGCTTTAATTTGAGTACTTGTGGAGCCAAAACGGAGTTCGTATGAGGAAGTTATGCCTTTTTTACTGAACAGTGCACAAAACAGATTCCAGTCCTAATTCAACTACGAGATTGAGTCTAGATAGATCCGAATTTTGTTTTTTTTTCTCTTCTCTTTTTTTTCTCACACTTTTTTTCTTTTTTTTCTTTTTCTCTAACTTTTTTTTCTCTGACTTTTTTTCTCTTTCTTTTTTTTTCTTTTTTTTTCTCTATCTTTTTTTCTCCCTCTTTCCAAGACAAACTAGATAAGATGCAGATTGGATCAGACGAAGATGTGAATGACCTCAACTATGATTATGACAACAAACAGTACGTAACACATGGTGAAAATTGATGGATGGGATAGTGGACAGCGGAAGGGATAATGATGCAGCGGCGGCGTGACTAATGTGAAAAGAACTCGAAACTCTAAAGGAACTAGACACTAAGACCAGCAACTCGACACGACGATGCAACCGATAATTCAATAAAGCAAACAATGAAAAGAAAAATGCAAAGGCTCAGACTGGCTTGGACAAAGGATGAATAGATCTAACTTTTTTTGTGGCTTTTTCTTGGACAATAGGTAAGAAAATAAATCTAATCTAGGGAAAACTAGAAATTCTCACCGAGCAACCTGAAAACTGATACCACTTGATAGAGGTGGTGATAGAGGCAAAGGTGTCCCGTCTTTCGATGAGATGGTGGATTTCGCTTTGGTGGAAGTCGACTTTGACGATCCGACTACGAACGTGCGAGGACGTCGCGCCTTAGCAATCGCTAAACCAACTCCGAGAGGTTATTGACCACGCCGGAGCACGATCAACCTGACCACGAGGGTCTGTTTCCTGCGAGCAAACGAAGAACAAGCAAGAAACTGAGATTGCAATCTGGATATTGCGAATATAAGATGAAAGCTTTATTGATCAAGGTGGGGTTCTGTGACGCCTTTGTCTGGTCGTTGAACACAAACGAAGTACGCGAAGTTGCAGCTATGGCGAACTTTTAATCTAAACAAAACCCAAAGTCTAAACGATGCCCTAAGGGCTGTATATATGGAGGAAGAGGGGGGAATTTCGTGGCCCTTGGTGGAGGAGTCCGAAATCAACCCTATCTCTTGTTTCCCCACACATACGGACTCTAAAAATAGCCTATACTTATGTATTTCGAAATTACATGGGCCTGGCCCAATAATAAGGTGACGCAGCACCTAAAAGAGCCTCGGGACGAAATTTATGAAGTGGCATCTTGTATATTTCGTCCAAAGCTTCATGCACCCATTATGGTGGCTTCAAAGTCCTGAAATCATCACTTGTAACTCCGTTCTTGTTTCCCTTGCGCATGCCATCATCTCCATGCTTGTTCTTGCTCCAATGTTCATCCTTCTCCAAGCTAGGCCCTTCATTTGTAAGCAAAACAAATGTATCCAATTTAGGCAGCATCATATTCTCATGAACATTAGAATCATTACCAAGAAACGAAAGTACCTGGTAATTTAGTTGGCGTGCACGAGCTCTAGTAATTGGTCCAGTATGTATAGCAGCAGGGGCTGTGGGTGTAACAATTGTATTGATGTCCTCATCATCCTCCCCTTCTTGAAATGAAGTCGTCCTCGACGGAAGTTCATCTTCCTCACCCAAATAAGGCTTCAAATCTGCAATGTTAAAAGTGGGAGTAACCCCAAAATCTGCAGGCAACTCAAGTTTATATGCATTATCATTTATTTTCTCTAACACCTTAAAGGGACCATCAGCACGTGGCATTAACTTTGATTTGCGCAAATTAGGAAATCTATCCTTACGCAAATGTAACCAAACAAGATCTCCAGGTGCAAACACAACATGTTTTCTACCCTTATCTCCAGCAAGTTTATATTTAGCATTCATGCGCTCAATGTTTTCCTTAGTTAACTCATGCATTTTTAAAATCAATTCAGCATGTTGTTTAGCATCAAAATTAACCTTCTCCGAAGATGGAAGAGGCAACAAATCAATAGGTGCACGAGGTAGGAAACCATACACAACTTCAAAAGGGCACATCTTAGTAGTAGAATGCAATGAACGATTATAAGCAAATTCAATATGAGGCAAGCATTCCTCCCACATTTTCTTATTATTCTTCAAAACAGCCCTAAGCATAGTAGACAACGTTCTATTGACTACTTCAGTTTGTCCATCAGTTTGGGGGTGACAAGTAGTACTAAAAAGCAGTTTAGTCCCCAACTTAGCCCATAAACATCTCCAAAAGTGGCTAAGAAATTTAGTATCAGGATCTGAAACAATAGTATTTGGCACACCATGCAAGCGAATAATTTCACGAAAGAACAAATCAGCAACATTAACAGCATCATCGCTTTTATGACATGGTATAAAGTGTGCCATTTTCGAGAATCTATCCACGACAACAAATATGCTATCCCTCCCCTTCTTTGTTCGAGGTAAACCTAAAACAAAGTCCATAGATATATCCTCCCAAGGAACACTAGGTACAGGCAAAGGCATATATAAACCATGAGGATTGAGTCGTGACTTAGCTTTTTGACATGTAGTGCATCGAGCAATAAAACGCTCAACATCCCGTCTCATCTTTGGCCAAAAGAAATGTGTAGCAAGTACGTCCTCCGTCTTCTTCACGCCAAAGTGTCCCATTAATCCTCCTCCATGCGTCTCCTGCAACAACAAAAGACGAACGGAGCTAGCTGGAATGCATAGCTTGTTAGCACGAAACACAAATCCATCGTTAACGACAAACTTGTTCCACATTCTTCCTTCTTTACAATTCTGCATTACATCTTTAAAATCAGCATCATGCACATATTGATCTTTGATGGTCTCCAAACCAAATATTTTGAAGTCAAGTTGTGAAAGCATAGTATAGCGACGAGACAATGCATCAGCAATAACATTTTCTTTTCCCTTCTTGTGTTTAATGACATAAGGGAAAGTCTCAATGAATTCAACCCATTTAGCATGTCTACGATTCAGTTTAGCTTGACTTTTAATATGTTTCAAAGATTCATGATCAGAATGTATAACAAATTCTTTGGGCCATAAATAATGTTGCCATGTTTCTAAAGTCCGAACAAGAGCATATAATTCTTTATCATAAGTAGAATAATTCAGACTAGGCCCACTCAATTTTCAGAAAAGTATGCAACAGGTTTGCCATCTTGTAATAACACACCTCCTAATCCAATTCCACTAGCATCACATTCAAGCTCAAAAGTCTTATTAAAATCAGGAAGTTGGAGTAAAGGAGCATGTGTCAACTTATCTTTCAATACCGTGATGGCTTCTTCCTGTGCGGTACCCCAAACAAAAGGCACATCCTTCTTTGTAAGCTCGTTGAGAGGTGCAGCAATGGTGCTGAAATCTCTCACAAAACGCCTATAGAATCCAGCGAGGCCAAGAAAACTCCTCACTTGTGTGACCGTTTTGGGCTGCGGCCAACTCTCAATAGCTTCAATCTTGGCTTTGTCAACTTCAATTCCCTGTGGAGTAACAACATAGCCAAGAAAAGATACTCGGTCGGTGCAAAAGGTGCACTTCCCAAGGTTACCAAACAAACGTGCATCACGTAGAGCAATAAAAACAGCACGTAAATGTTCCAAATGTTCTTCCAAAGATCTGCTATAAATCAGTATGTCATCAAAGTAAACTACCACAAATCGTCCAATGAAAGCACGTAAAACTTCGTTCATTAATCTCATGAAAGTACTAGGTGCATTAGTTAACCCAAAAGGCATGACTAACCACTCATATAATCCAAACTTAGTTTTAAATGCTGTTTTCCATTCATCTCCCAATTTCATACGAATTTGATGGTAGCCACTACGCAAATCAACTTTGATGGTCTTCAGGAGCCATGTATTGCGTCTCATGATCAGAATCATCTCCACCATGTTCTTCACGTGTAATAAGAGCCAAAGTCTCCTCATCATAGTCACTAGCGGACTCATATCCACCATCCGCGGTAGCAATCATCACACGCGGAGATTTGCATTCTCTCGCATAATGACCTCCTCCCTTACAACGACGACAAATAATATCACTTGTGTGCCCTGTTGATGCCATGGAAGAAGAAGAACGATGTGCAGGCCCCGCAGGTGCGCTCGTGGCAGATAATGGTGGTTGTGCCTGTTTTCTTGTATCACGGCTGGAGGTGGCACCGGATGGAGGTGCTGGTGCAGTTGAAGTAGAAGATGCACGTGGTGTCCATGATGAAGGTCGGCCTGCAGAAAAGTTAGTTCGCCCCAATGCTTGTCGATCCTGCACTTCACGTTCAGCTTTACAAGCAAGATGGAATAAACGAGTGATATTAGTATACTCCTTATAGTCTAGAATGGTCTGAATCTCTCTATTTAATCCACCCAGAAAACGTGCAAGCATAGCTTCATTCTCCTCAACAATACCACATCTAATCATGCCAGTTTGTAATTCCTGATAATATTCTTCTACAGAATTTTTCCCTTGTCTTAAACGCTGCAATTTTTGAAGCAATTCACGTTGATAATATGGTGGAACCCAACGCGTACGCATAGCAGTTTTCAAAGCAGCCCAAGTAGTTGGAATAGGATATAATCTACAATGTTCAGACCACCATACACATGCAAAACTAGTGAAAGCACAAAACTCGTCTCTCCTCAGGATATTGTAAACATGTAAATCGTTGTTCAGTTTCTAACTCCCAAGTAAGATATATATCAGGAACATATCTACCCTCAAATGGTGGAATATTCAATTTCAGTTTAGGAATATGGACATCATCTCGTACCTGAGGTGGTGGTGCAGGCCTACCATTACGAATATATACCTGAGGTCGACCTGCTGGTGGTGGTACAGGTGGCTGCACGTAGTGTTGATTTTGATCAACCTCATCCTCATAGTCTCCCACATAATCATCCTCCTCCGCATCAGCAGCAGGAGCCACAGAAGTATCAACAGCAGCACCAACAGTTTGGCCAAACGCAAGAGGAACACGGCTTGCTCGGCGGAGGTCTGCTTCGCGACGTGGAGGTAGTCGTTGTTGTTGTTGTTGTTGGAGAGGTGCGTTAGCTGCAGCGGGTGGTGGTGGTGGAAGACGCGCGAGCAATTCATTAAACTTGTTATCGAGCTTTGTTTCGAACGTCTTCTCAAAGCCAGTGATCTTCTCCATGGCCTCTTCAAAATTGTTCAGCACATCTTGCACCTGTTCAGTCATCACTTGCTAAAACTTGTCATGAAGCTCCTTGTTCGATAAATTCTCCCAGTCAATCTCGTCGGCTTGTGATCCTGGCATGGTTAGCAGCAATAGAAACACACAAGAATATGATCCTACAGACTACGAACAAGTGGTGGTGGTGGGTGTCACAAATCCGTCAAGCAAATCTCAAATTCTTACCAGTTCTTACCCAGCAGCAGGCGGTGATCGGCAACCGTTGTAGTCAAAAACTCTCAAAGCTTGGATAGAGCGATTACCAGGGAGAGTCAAACGCACGACGTAGATGTATGTGGAGCTGGGAAGGCTTATAATATGGTAGCAAAAAGGGTCAGCAATAATCAATTCAGAGATGCAAAGTTGAATAAACGCTCAACGACGGTACTGTGCTGGTCCTAGGCTAGACTGTGCTAGAGACGCGAGCCTAGAACACGAACAAAATCACGGCGCGGCACGTAAACAAGGGAAAAGCACACTCTGGAATTTTTTTTTGCGCTCTTTTTTTTTTTGCGCTCTTTTTTTTTTGCGCTGCTTTTTTTTTCTTTTTGCGAAAAATCACTATAATGGCGAGTGTCTCAAAACTCTTCTTAGCTCAAACTGACAGGATGGGCACGAAATTTTTTTGACCAATTTTTTTTTTTTTTGACTGTCCGGACCCAAAAACTGGAAACGGGTCAAAAAAAACTTCCTATAATGGCACCTGTCTCAAAACACTCAGAAACACCTAAAAATAGGATAGCCAGAAATTTTTTCGAAAAATGCGTTTTCGAAAAATTTTGGGCCTAAACGGAGCGTGGCTACCCGACACATGTTCAGACCACCGGCAAGGAAACACGAATCGGAATCGAGATGGATCCCGAAAACAAACCTAATAAGCAAAGAACTCGGATTGGTGGTGGATATATGGTGGTGGTATATGGCAGCGGTGGTGGTAGCGGTGGTAGTATATGGATATGGATCGGTGGTGGTATATGGACACGGATTGGTGGTGGTATATGGATACGAATTCGGAGCGGTGGTGGTAGATGGCAGGGGCGATGATGATGGTGCGGCGGCGGCGTGACAACTTATGACCAGAACTCGAAACTCTAAAAGACTAGACTCTAAGACCAGCAACTAGACACGACGATGCAACCGCAAATTCAACAAAGCAAAACCCTAAAAAGATTATGCAAAGGCTCAGATTGGTTCGGATATGATGAACTAACCCTAATTTTGTTTTTGGCTTTTTCGTGGACTGTAGGTATGAAGAACAGACTCGATCTAAACTACGAAAAACTGTAAAATCTCACCGAGCAACCTGGAAATCTGATACCACTTGATAGAGGCAAAGGTGTCCCGTCTTTCGATGAGATGGTGGATTTCGCTTTGGTGGAAGTCGACTTTGACGATCCGACTACGAACGTGCGAGGACGTCGCGCCTTAGCAATCGCTAAACCAACTCCGAGAGGTTATTGACCACGCCGGAGCACGATCAACCTGACCACGAGGGTCTGTTTCCTGCGAGCAAACGAAGAACAAGCAAGAAACTAAGATTGCAATCTGGATATTGCGAATATAAGATGAAAGCTTTATTGATGAGGACATGACTACCTTGGATATGACCAAAAATATTGCATATATGCATATTTGTCAGGTGATTTCTAGTGCAAACTATTCAATAATCTATTTATGTTATCCAGAACAAAAATACTTCACACACTTTTGTGTTTTGTCTAATTGCAGGTGTATGGGACATTTGTACAATCCACATATGAAGATAAGGAAGAAAGAGATGTTTATTTGCTGTCCAAAAAGTTCTCTCACGTCACTTTTGGCCCAAGAGAAGATAGAGTCCAAGTCTCTCACGTTCTGGATTCAGATTCGGACTGCACAGACACACCTGACTCAAAACGCACACAAGTTTTTCATACGGACTCCGAATTGGGTGATTCTTTTTTTGTTGGAAACTAGATTTCGTGCACTTTCCAACCCAAGTGGAATCACCTTCAAATTCGTCCGGAGCGTTGAGTTGTGGACGAAACAATCTGATGCTGCAGCAGAATCCGAGTCAAACTACAAGTCCAAAGGTGTTACATCACCTCCACTTGGGCCCATTGGCCTTGTACGACCTAGATTTAGTTTTAGGCTGCCTTGGGACGTCCTCCCACCTCCTTGGCCGCCACCCCTTGTGATGAGGACATCAATACAATTGTTACACCCACAGCCCCTGCTGCTATACATACTGGACCAATTACTAGAGCTCGTGCACGCCAACTAAATTACCAGGTACTTTCGTTTCTTGGTAATGATTCTAATGTTCATGAGAATATGATGCTGCCTAAATTGGATACATTTGTTTTGCTTACAAATGAAGGGCCTAGCTTGGAGAAGGATGAACATTGGAGCAAGAACAAGCATGGAGATGATGGCATGCGCAAGGGAAACAAGAACGGAGTTACAAGTGATGATTTCAGGACTTTGAAGCCACCATAATGGGTGCATGAAGCTTTGGACGAAATATACAAGATGCCACTTCATAAATTTCGTCCCGAGGCTCTTTTAGGTGCTGCGTCACCTTATTATTGGGCCAGGCCCATGTAATTTCGAAATACATAAGTATAGGCTATTTTTAGAGTCCGTATGTGTGGGGAAACAAGAGATAGGGTTGATTTCGGACTCCTCCACCAAGGGCCACGAAATTCCCCCCTCTTCCTCCATATATACAGCCCTTAGGGCATCGTTTAGACTTTGGGTTTTGTTTAGATTAAAAGTTCGCCATAGCTGCAACTTCGCGTACTTCGTTTGTGTTCAACGACCAGACAAAGGCGTCACAGAACCCCACCTTGATCAATAAAGCTTTCATCTTATATTCGCAATATCCAGATTGCAATCTCAGTTTCTTGCTTGTTCTTCGTTTGCTCGCAGGAAACAGACCCTCGTGGTCAGGTTGATCGTGCTCCGGCGTGGTCAATAACCTCTCGGAGTTGGTTTAGCGATTGCTAAGGCGCGACGTCCTCGCACGTTCGTAGTCGGATCGTCAAAGTCGACTTCCACCAAAGCGAAATCCACCATCTCATCGAAAGACGGGACACCTTTGCCTCTATCATCTATTTGCTATGCTTTTGTGTGCAAAGAGGCATTATTTTCATTCGAGGACGTGCCTTCCTCTTTGCCTCCTGCTGTCACTAACATTTTGCAGGAGTTCGCTGACGTTTTTCCACAAGACGTGCCACCGGGATTACCGCCTATTCGAGGGATTGAGCATCAGATTGACTTAATTCCCGGTGCTTCACTACCAAACCGTGCACCATACCGTACCAATCCAGAGGAGACGAAGGAGATTATGCGTCAAGTACAAGAGCTTCTCGACAAAGGTTATATACGCGAATCCCTTAGTCCTTGTGCTGTTCCTATTATTCTAGTGCCGAAAAAGGATGGTACATCACGTATGTGTGTTGATTGTAGAGGCATTAATAATATTACTATTCGTTATCGTCATCCTATTCCTAGGCTAGATGATATGCTTGATGAATTGAGTGGCTCTACAATATTCTCCAAAGTTGATTTGCGTAGTGGCTACCATCAAATTCGTATGAAATTGGGAGATGAATGGAAAACAGCATTTAAAACTAAGTTTGGATTATATGAGTGGTTAGTCATGCCTTTTGGGTTAACTAATGCACCTAGTACTTTCATGAGATTAATGAACGAAGTTTTACGTGCTTTCATTGGACGAGTTGTGGTAGTTTACTTTGATGACATATTGATTTATAGCAGATCTTTGGAACAGCATTTGGAACATTTACGTGCTGTTTTTATTGCTCTACGTGATGCACGTTTGTTTGGTAACCTTGGGAAGTGCACCTTTTGCACCGACCGAGTATCTTTTCTTGGCTATGTTGTTACTCCACAGGGAATTGAAGTTGATAAAGCCAAGATTGAAGCTATTGAGAGTTGGCCGCAGCCCAAAACGGTCACACAAGTGAGGAGTTTTCTTGGCCTCGCTGGATTCTATAGGCGTTTTGTGAGAGATTTCAGCACCATTGCTGCACCTCTCAATGAGCTTACAAAGAAAGATGTGCCTTTTCTTTGGGGTACCGCACAGGAAGAAGCCTTCACGGTATTGAAAGATAAGTTGACACATGCTCCTTTACTCCAACTTCCTGATTTTAATAAGACTTTTGAGCTTGAATGTGATGCTAGTGGAATTGGATTAGGAGGTGTGTTATTACAAGATGGCAAACCTATTGCATACTTTTCTGAAAAATTGAGTGGGCCTAGTATGAATTATTCTACTTATGATAAAGAATTATATGCTCTTGTTCGGACTTTAGAAACATGGCAACATTATTTATGGCCCAAAGAATTTGTTATACATTCTGATCATGAATCATTGAAACATATTAAAAGTCAAGCTAAACTGAATCGTAGACATGCTAAATGGGTTGAATTCATTGAGACTTTCCCTTATGTCATTAAACACAAGAAGGGAAAAGAAAATGTTATTGCTGATGCTTTGTCTCGTCGCTATACTATGCTTTCACAACTTGACTTCAAAATATTTGGTTTGGAGACCATCAAAGATCATTATGTGCATGATGCTGATTTTAAAGATGTAATGCATAATTGTAAAGAAGGAAGAATGTGGAACAAGTTTGTTGTTAACGATGGATTTGTGTTTCGTGCTAACAAGCTATGCATTCCAGCTAGCTCCGTTCGTCTTTTGTTGTTGCAGGAGGCGCATGGAGGAGGATTAATGGGACACTTTGGCGTGAAGAAGACGGAGGACGTACTTGCTACACATTTCTTTTGGCCAAAGATGAGACGGGATGTTGAGCGTTTTATTGCTCGATGCACTACATGTCAAAAAGCTAAGTCACGACTCAATCCTCATGGTTTATATATGCCTTTGCCTGTACCTAGTGTTCCTTGGGAGGATATATCTATGGACTTTGTTTTAGGTTTACCTCGAACAAAGAAGGGGAGGGATAGCATATTTGTTGTCGTGGATAGATTCTCGAAAATGGCACACTTTATACCATGTCATAAAAGCGATGATGCTGTTAATGTTGCTGATTTGTTCTTTCATGAAATTATTCGCTTGCATGGTATGCCAAATACTATTGTTTCAGATCGTGATACTAAATTTCTTAGCCACTTTTGGAGATGTTTATGGGCTAAGTTGGGGACTAAACTGCTTTTTAGTACTACTTGTCACCCCCAAACTGATGGACAAACTGAAGTAGTCAATAGAACGTTGTCTACTATGCTTAGGGCTGTTTTGAAGAATAATAAGAAAATGTGGGAGGAATGCTTGCCTCATATTGAATTTGCTTATAATCGTTCATTGCATTCTACTACTAAGATGTGCCCTTTTGAAGTTGTGTATGGTTTCCTACCTCGTGCACCTATAGATTTGTTGCCTCTTCCATCTTCGGAGAAGGTTAATTTTGATGCTAAACAACGTGCTGAATTGATTTTAAAAATGCATGAGTTAACTAAGGAAAACATTGAGCGTATGTGATAGAGGCAAAGGTGTCCCGTCTTTCGATGAGATGGTGGATTTCGCTTTGGTGGAAGTCGACTTTGACGGTCCGACTACGAACGTGCGAAGACGTCGCGCCTTAGCAATCGCTAAACCAACTCCGAGAGGTTATTGACCACGCCGGAGCACGATCAACCTGACCACGAGGGTCTGTTTCCTGCGAGCAAACGAAGAACAAGCAAGAAACTGAGATTGCAATCCGGATATTGCGAATATAAGATGAAAGCTTTATTGATCAAGGTGGGGTTCTGTGACGCCTTTGTCTGGTCGTTGAACACAAACGAAGTACGCGAAGTTGCAGCTATGGCGAACTTTTAATCTAAACAAAACCCAAGGTCTAAACGATGCCCTAAGGGCTGTATATATGGAGGAAGAGGGGGTGGATTTCGTGGCCCTTGGTGGAGGGGTCCGAAATCAACCCTATCTCTTGTTTCCCCACACATACGGACTCTAAAAATAGCCTATACTTATGTATTTCGAAATTACATGGGCCTGGCCCAATAATAAGGTGACGCAGCACCTAAAATAGCCTCGGGACGAAATTTATGAAGTGGCATCTTGTATATTTCGTCCAAGGCTTCATGCACACATTATGGTGGCTTCAAAGTCCTGAAATCATCACTTGTAACTCCGTTCTTGTTCCCCTCGCGCATGCCATCATCTCCATGCTTGTTCTTGCTCCAATGTTCATCCTTCTCCAAGCTAGGCCCTTCATTTGTAAGCAAAACAAATGTATCCAATTTAGGCAGCATCATATTCTCATGAACATTAGAATCATTACCAAGAAACGAAAGTACCTGATAATTTAGTTGGCGTGCACGAGCTCTAGTAATTGGTCCAGTATGTATAGCAGCAGGGGCTGTGGGTGTAACAATTGTATTGATGTCCTCATCAGACCTGCTGGTGGCGGTACAGGTGGCTGCACGTAGTGTTGATTTTGATCAACCTCATCCTCATAATCTCCCACATAATCATCCTCCTCCGCATCAGCAGCAGGAGCCACAGAAGTATCAACAGCAGCACCAACAGTTTGGCCAAACGCAAGAGGAACACGGCTTGCTCGGCGGAGGTCTGCTTCGCGACGTGGAGGTAGTCGTTGTTGTTGTTGTTGGAGAGGTGCGTTAGGTGCAGCGGGTGGTGGTGGTGGAAGACGCGCGAGCAATTCATTAAACTTGTTATCGAGCTTTGTTTCGAACGTCTTCTCAAAGCCAGTGATCTTCTCCATGGCCTCTTCAAAATTGTTCAGCACATCTTGCACCTGTTCAGTCATCAGTTGCTGAAACTTATCATGAAGCTCCTTGTTCGATAAATTCTCCCAGTCAATCTCGTCGGCTTGTGATCCTGGCATGGTTAGCAGCAATAGAAACACACAAGAATATGATCCTACAGACTACGAACAAGTGGTGGTGGTGGGTGTCACAAATCCGTCAAGCAAATCTCAAATTCTTACCAGTTCTTACCCAGCAGCAGGCGGTGATCGGCAACCGTTGTAGTCAAAAACTCTCAAAGCTTGGATAGAGCGATTACCAGGGAGAGTCAAACGCACGACGTAGATGTATGTGGAGCTGGGAAGGCTTATAATATGGTAGCAAAAAGGGTCAGCAATAATCAATTCAGAGATGCAAAGTTGAATAAACGCTCAACGACGGTACTGTGCTGGTCCTAGGCTAGACTGTGCTAGAGACGCGAGCCTAGAACACGAACAAAATCACGGCGCGGCACGTAAACAAGGGAAAAGCACACTCTGGAAAAGCACACAAGGGAAAAGCACGTAAACAAGGGAAAAATTCTGTAGAAGAATATTATCAGGAATTACAAACTGGCATGATTAGATGTGGTATTGTTGAGGAGAATGAAGCTATGCTTGCACGTTTTCTGGGTGGATTAAATAGAGAGATTCAGACCATTCTAGACTATAAGGAGTATACTAATATCACTCGTTTATTCCATCTTGCTTGTAAAGCTGAACGTGAAGTGCAGGATCGACAAGCATTGGGGCGAACTAACTTTTCTGCAGGCCGACCTTCATCATGGACACCACGTGCATCTTCTACTTCAACTGCACCAGCACCTCCATCCGGTGCCACCTCCAGCCGTGATACAAGAAAACAGGCACAACCACCATTATCTTCCAAGGGCGCACCTGCGGGTCCTGCACAGTGTTCTTCTTCTTCCATGGCATCAACAGGGCACACAAGTGATATTATTTGTCGTTGTTGTAAGGGAGGAGGTCATTATGCGAGGGAATGCAAATCTCCGCATGTGATGATTGCTACCGCGGATGGTGGATATGAGTCCGCTAGTGACTATGATGAGGAGACATTGGATAAAAATATTACTTTGCTTCCTATGACTCCTGATTCCATTTTGAAAGATGATATTAATAGAGCTAATAAAGCACAACAGGAGAAGAATAAGAGTGAAAATCAGATTGTGGCAAAAGAATTTGAGCAACAAATGAAGCCTAATAATAAACCATCTAGTGTTGCTTCTGAAATTAAATTGAAAAGTGCATGTTTATTTGCCACCAAATCTGATATTGATGAGCTAGATTTCAGCAAATCTGTTTGCTATGCTTTTGTGTGCAAAGAGGCATTATTTTCATTCGAGGACGTGCCTTCCTCTTTGCCTCCTGCTGTCACTAACATTTTGCAGGAGTTCGCTGACGTTTTTCCACAAGACGTGCCACCGGGATTACCGCCTATTCGAGGGATTGAGCATCAGATTGACTTAATTCCCGTGCTTCACTACCAAACCGTGCACCATACCGTACCAATCCAGAGGAGACGAAGGAGATTATGCGTCAAGTACAAGAGCTTCTCGACAAAGGTTATATACGCGAATCCCTTAGTCCTTGTGCTGTTCCTATTATTCTAGTGCCGAAAAAGGATGGTACATCACGTATGTGTGTTGATTGTAGAGGCATTAATAATATTACTATTCGTTATCGTCATCCTATTCCTAGGCTAGATGATATGCTTGATGAATTGAGTGGCTCTACAATATTCTCCAAAGTTGATTTGCGTAGTGGCTACCATCAAATTCGTATGAAATTGGGAGATGAATGGAAAACAGCATTTAAAACTAAGTTTGGATTATATGAGTGGTTAGTCATGCCTTTTGGGTTAACTAATGCACCTAGTACTTTCATGAGATTAATGAACGAAGTTTTACGTGCTTTCATTGGACGATTTGTGGTAGTTTAGTTTGATGACATATTGATTTATAGCAGATGTTTGGAAGAACATTTGGAACATTTACGTGCTGTTTTTATTGCTCTACGTGATGCACGTTTGTTTGGTAACCTTGGGAAGTGCACCTTTTGCACCGACCGAGTATCTTTTCTTGGCTATGTTGTTACTCCACAGGGAATTGAAGTTGATAAAGCCAAGATTGAAGCTATTGAGAGTTGGCCGCAGCCCAAAACGATCACACAAGTGAGGAGTTTTCTTGGCCTCGCTGGATTCTATAGGCGTTTTGTGAGAGATTTCAGCACCATTGCTGCACCTCTCAATGAGCTTACAAAGAAAGATGTGCCTTTTCTTTGGGGTACCGCACAGGAAGAAGCCTTCACGGTATTGAAAGATAAGTTGACACATGCTCCTTTACTCCAACTTCCTGATTTTAATAAGACTTTTGAGCTTGAATGTGATGCTAGTGGAATTGGATTAGGAGGTGTGTTATTACAAGATGGCAAACCTGTTGCATATTTTTCTGAAAAATTGAGTGGGCCTAGTCTGAATTATTCTACTTATGATAAAGAATTATATGCTCTTGTTCGGACTTTAGAAACATGGCAACATTATTTATGGCCCAAAGAATTTGTTATACATTCTGATCATGAATCTTTGAAACATATTAAAAGTCAAGCTAAACTGAATTGTAGACATGCTAAATGGGTTGAATTCATTGAGACTTTCCCTTACGTCATTAAACACAAGAAGGGAAAAGAAAATGTTATTGCTGATGCATTGTCTCGTCGCTATACTATGCTTTCACAACTTGACTTCAAAATATTTGGTTTGGAGACCATCAAAGATCAATATGTGCATGATGCTGATTTTAAAGACGTAATGCAGAATTGTAAAGAAGGAAGAATGTGGAACAAGTTTGTTGTTAACGATGGATTTGTGTTTCGTGCTAACAAGCTATGCATTCCAGCTAGCTCCGTTCGTCTTTTGTTGTTGCAGGAGGCGCATGGAGGAGGATTAATGGGACACTTTGGCGTGAAGAAGACGGAGGACGTACTTGCTACACATTTCTTTTGGCCAAAGATGAGACGGGATGTTGAGCGTTTTATTGCTCGCTGCACTACATGTCAAAAAGCTAAGTCACGACTCAATCCTCATAGTTTATATATGCCGTTGCCTGTACCTAGTGTTCCTTGGGAGGATATATCTATGGACTTTGTTTTAGGTTTACCTCGAATAAAGAAGGGGAGGGATAGCATATTTGTTGTCGTGGATAGATTCTCGAAAATGGCACACTTTATACCATGTCATAAAAGCGATGATGCTGTTAATGTTGCTGATTTGTTCTTTCGTGAAATTATTCGCTTGCATGGTGTGCCAAATACTATTGTTTCAGATCGTGATACTAAATTTCTTAGCCACTTTTGGAGATGTTTATGGGCTAAGTTGGGGACTAAACTGCTTTTTAGTACTACTTGTCACCCCCAAACTGATGGACAAACTGAAGTAGTCAATAGAACGTTGTCTACTATGCTTAGGGCTGTTTTGAAGAATAATAAGAAAATGTGGGAGGAATGCTTGCCTCATATTGAATTTGCTTATAATCGTCATTGCATTCTACTACTAAGATGTGCCCTTTTGAAGTTGTGTATGGTTTCCTACCTCGTGCACCTATTGATTTGTTGCCTCTTCCATCTTCGGAGAAGGTTAATTTTGATGCTAAACAACGTGCTGAATTGATTTTAAAAATGCATGAGTTAACTAAGGAAAACATTGAGCGCATGAATGCTAAATATAAACTTGCTGGAGATAAGGGTAGAAAACATGTTGCGTTTGCACCTGGAGATCTTGTTTGGTTACATTTGCGTAAGGATAGATTTCCTGATTTGCGCAAATCAAAGTTAATGCCACGTGCTGATGGTCCCTTTAAGGTGTTAGAGAAAATAAATGATAATGCATATAAACTTGAGCTGCCTGCAGATTTTGGGGTTAGTCCCACTTTTAACATTGCAGATTTGAAGCCTTATTTGGGTGAGGAAGATGAACTTCCGTCGAGGACGACTTCATTTCAAGAAGGGGAGGATGATGAGGACATCAATACAATTGTTACACCCACAACCCCTGCTGCTATACATACTGGACCAATTACTAGAGCTCGTGCACGCCAACTAAATTACCAGGTACTTTCGTTTCTTGGTAATGATTCTAATGTTCATGAGAATATGATGCTGCCTAAATTGGATACATTTGTTTTGCTTACAAATGAAGGGCCTAGCTTGGAGAAGGATGAACATTGGAGCAAGAACAAGCATGGAGATGATGGCATGCACAAGGGGAACAAGAACGGAGTTACAAGTGATGATTTCAGGACTTTGATGCCACCATAATGGGTGCATGAAGCCTTGGACGAAATATACAAGATGCCACTTCATAAATTTCGTCCCGAGGCTATTTTAGGTGCTGCGTCACCTTATTATTGGGCCAGGCCCATGTAATTTCGAAATACATAAGTATAGGCTATTTTTAGAGTCCGTATGTGTGGGGAAACAAGAGATAGGGTTGATTTCGGACCCCTCCACCAAGGGCCACGAAATTCCCCCCTCTTCCTCCATATATACAGCCCTTAGGGCATCGTTTAGACTTTGGGTTTTGTTTAGACTAAAAGTTCGCCATAGCTGCAACTTCGCGTACTTCGTTTGTGTTCAACGACCAGACAAAGGCGTCACAGAACCCCACCTTGATCAATAAAGCTTTCATCTTATATTCGCAATATCCAAATTGCAATCTTAGTTTCTTGCTTGTTCTTCGGTTGCTCGCAGGAAACAGACCCTCGTGGTCAGGTTGATCGTGCTCCAGCGTGGTCAATAACCTCTCGGAGTTGGTTTAGCGATTGCTAAGGCGCGACGTCCTCGCACGTTCGTAGTCGGATCGTCAAAGTCGACTTCCACCAAAGCGATATCCATCATCTCATCGAAAGACGGGACACCTTTGCCTCTATCAGCTTGTCGATCCTGCACTTCACGTTCAGCTTTACAAGCAAGATGGAATAAACGAGTGATATTAGTATACTCCTTATAGTCTAGAATGGTCTGAATCTCTCTATTTAATCCACCCAGAAAACGTGCAAGTATAGCTTCATTCTCCTCAACAATACCACATCTAATCATGCCAGTTTGTAATTCCTGATAATATTCTTCTACAGAATTTTTTCCTTGTCTTAAGCGCTGTAATTTTTGAAGCAATTCACGTTGATAATATGGTGGAACCCAACGAGTACGCATAGCAGTTTTCAAAGCAGCCCAAGTAGTTGGAATAGGATATAATCTACAATGTTCAGACCACCATACACATGCAAAACTAGTGAAAGCACAAACAGCAGCAGCAACTCGTCTCTCCTCAGGATATTGTAAACATGTAAATCGTTGTTCAGTTTCTAACTCCCAAGTAAGATATATATCAGGAACATATCTACCCTCAAATGGTGGAATATTCAATTTCAGTTTAGGAATATGGACATCATCTCGTACCTGAGGTGGTGGTGCAGGCCTACCATTACGAATATATACCTGAGGTCGACCTGCTGGTGGTGGTACAGGTGGCTGCACGTAGTGCTGATTTTGATCAACCTCATCCTCATAATCTCCCACATAATCATCCTCCTCCGCATCAGCAGCAGGAGCCACAGAAGTATCAACAGCAGCACCAACACTTTGGCCAAACGCAAGAGGAACACGGCTTGCTCGGCGGAGGTTTGTTTCGCGACATGGAGGTAGTCGTCGTTGTTGTTGTTGGAGAGGTGCGTTAGGTGCAGCGGGTGGTGGTGGTGGAAGACACGCGAGCAATTCATTAAACTTGTTATCGAGCTTTGTTTCGAACGTCTTCTCAAGGCCAGTGATCTTCTCCATGGCCTCTTCAAAATTGTTCAGCACATCTTGCACCTGTTCAGTCATCATTTGCTGAAACTTATCATGAAGCTCCTTGTTCGATAAATTCTCCCAGTCAATTTCGTCGGCTTGTGATCCTGGCATGGTTAGCAGCAAAAGAAACACACAAGAATATGATCCTACAGACTACGAACAAGTGGTGGTGGTGGTGATGAGGACATCAATACAATTGTTACACCCACAGCCCCTGCTGCTATACATACTGGACCAATTACTAGAGCTCGTGCACGCCAACTAAATTACCAGGTACTTTCGTTTCTTGGTAATGATTCTAATGTTCATGAGAATATGATGCTGCCTAAATTGGATACATTTGTTTTGCTTACAAATGAAGGGCCTAGCTTGGAGAAGGATGAACATTGGAGCAAGAACAAGCATGGAGATGATGGCATGCGCAAGGGAAACAAGAACGGAGTTACAAGTGATGATTTCAGGACTTTGAAGCCACCATAATGGGTGCATGAAGCCTTGGACGAAATATACAAGATGCCACTTCATAAATTTCGTCCCGAGGCTCTTTTAGGTGCTGCGTCACCTTATTATTGGGCCAGGCCCATGTAATTTCGAAATACATAAGTATAGGCTATTTTTAGAGTCCGTATGTGTGGGGAAACAAGAGATAGGGTTGATTTCGGACTCCTCCACCAAGGGCCACGAAATTCCCCCCTCTTCCTCCATATATACAACCCTTAGGGCATCGTTTAGACTTTGGGTTTTGTTTAGATTAAAAGTTCGCCATAGCTGCAACTTCGCGTACTTCGTTTGTGTTCAACGACCAGACAAAGGGGTCACAGAACCCCACCTTGATCAATAAAGCTTTCATCTTATATTCGCAATATCCAGATTGCAATCTCAGTTTCTTGCTTGTTCTTCGTTTGCTCGCAGGAAACAGACCCTCGTGGTCAGGTTGATCGTGCTCCGGCGTGGTCAATAACCTCTCGGAGTTGGTTTAGCGATTGCTAAGGCGCGACGTCCTCGCACGTTCGTAGTCGGATCGTCAAAGTCGACTTCCACCAAAGCGAAATCCACCATCTCATCGAAAGACGGGACACCTTTGCCTCTATCATTTAAGGTGTTAGAGAAATTAAATGATAATGCATATAAACTTGAGCTGCCTGCAGATTTTGGGGTTAGTCCCACTTTTAACATTGCAGATTTGAAGCCTTATTTGGGTGAGGAAGATGGACTGCCGTCGAGGACGACTTCATTTCCAGAAGGGGAGGATGATGAGGACATCAATACAATTGTTACACCCACAGCCCCTGCTGCTATACATACTGGACCAATTACTAGAGCTCGTGCACGCCAACTAAATTACCAGGTACTTTCGTTTCTTGGTAATGATTCTAATGTTCATGAGAATATGATGCTGCCTAAATTGGATACATTTGTTTTGCTTACAAATGAAGGGCCTAGCTTGGAGAAGGATGAACATTGGAGCAAGAACAAGCATGGAGATGATGGCATGCGCAAGGGGAACAAGAACGGAGTTACAAGTGATGATTTCAGGACTTTGAAGCCACCATAATGGGTGCATGAAGCCTTGGACGAAATATACAAGATGCCACTTCATAAATTTCGACCCGAGGCTATTTTAGGTGCTGCGTCACCTTATTATTGGGCCAGGCCCATGTAATTTCGAAATACATAAGTATAGGCTATTTTTAGAGTCCGTATGTGTGGGGAAACAAGAGATAGGGTTGATTTCGGACCCCTCCACCAAGGGCCACGAAATTCCCCCCTCTTCCTCCATATATACAGCCCTTAGGGCATCGTTTAGACTTTGGGTTTTGTTTAGATTAAAAGTTCGCCATAGCTGCAACTTCGCGTACTTCGTTTGTGTTCAACGACCAGACAAAGGCGTCACAGAACCCCACCTTGATCAATAAAGCTTTCATCTTATATTCGCAATATCCAGATTGCAATCTTAGTTTCTTGCTTGTTCTTCGTTTGCTCGCAGGAAACAGACCCTCGTGGTCAGGTTGATCGTGCTCCGGCGTGGTCAATAACCTCTCGGAGTTGGTTTAGCGATTGCTAAGGCGCGACGTCCTCGCACGTTCGTAGTCGGATCGTCAAAGTCGACTTCCACCAAAGCGATATCCATCATCTCATCGAAAGACGGGACACCTTTGCCTGATGTTCCTTTACATTAAGGGTTTGCACATCCAAAATTAAAAAGCGCATGCCAGCCTCTACTTCCCTCTGCGAACGACCTATCTTTTACTTTCATGTATTTACTTTTACGAAAGAGTCAGTAGTATTCCTTCTTATTTCAACCTCAATTATTCTTTAGTTGGCAAGCATCATGTGGTGGGGATATATCCAAGCGTATATGGCCATTCAAATATATTTGATCATGAGTTATTATTGTTGACAATCATCTATACGATAAACAAGTTGGGAGGCGAAACATTAAGCCCCTATCTTTCTCTGTGTTCGACGGATGCTATTTGTTCTAAAAATAAGCTTTGAGTGTTAGCAACCATTGAAGACTATATGATAGTTGAGTATGTAGAATTTGCTAAATCAAAGCTCTTACATAGACCCTTCCTGAAAATAAGATGAATTGCAATTGTTTGGTGACTGAAAACATAGTTTGTTAGTTTTCAAGAAACTTTATGGGTCTATACTTTAACATGTGAATAGCTTGTCACTTGCTCATAAGAAGTTTTATGAGATGGGCTACTATTTATAATATATAATGATGCTAGAAAAAGTGTTTGGAACTATCATTATCAAACTTATGCACTATGCTAGCATTCACACTTCATAAATTATTTATTTTATCATTTACCTACTCAAGGACAAGCAGGAATTAAGCTTGGGGATGCTGATACGTCTCCGATGCATATATAATTTATGAAGTATTCATGCCATGTTTACAACAATTTTATATGGTTTTGGTATGATTTGATTAGAACTAACCCGGACTGACGTTGTTTTCAACAGAACTACCGCGGTGTCGTTTTTTGTGCAGAAATAAAAGTTCTCAGGATGGGCTGAAAATTTACGGTGATTTTTTATGGACCAAAAGAGAACCCCGAAGCACAAGAGTTGGACCAGAAGCTTCACGAGGAAGCGGCAAGGGTGGAGGGCGCCCCCCCCCCCGCGTAGGGCGCGCCCCCTGGCTTGCCGCTGCCTTGTGGACCCCCTTGACATGAGACCGACGCCAATTCCGCCGCTGCAAGCCTCTGTAGCCACGAAAAATCAATCTAGGCCCTCTCCGACACCCTGTCGGAGGGCCCATCATCACCGGAGGCCATAGAGGAGGAACCCGGAGGGGGCATCATCACCATGGAGGCCAAGGACAAGAGGGAGAACCACTCCCCATCTAGGGGGGTGGAGGAGGAAGCACAAGGAGGAGACTATCTCCCCCTCCGTCTCAGTGGCAGTGGAGTGCCGCCGGGGGAACCATCGCCGCGGTGATCGTCTTCATCAACATCACCATCTTCATCACCTTCATCATCTCTTTTACGCCGTCCACTCTCCCGCACCCCATTGTGATCCCCTACTTGAACATGGTGCTTTATGCCACATATTATGATCCAATGATGTGTTGCCATCCTATGATGTTTTGAGTAGATTCATTTTGTCTTTTGGGTTGATTGATGATCTAGGTTGGTTTGACTTGTATGTTTTTCGGTGTTGTCCTATGGTGCCTTCCGTGTTGTGCACACATGAAGGATTCCCACTGTAGGGTGTTGCAATACGTTCATGATTCGCTTATAGTGGGTTGCTAGAGTGACAGAAGCTTAAACCCGAGTAAGGGGGTTGTTGCATATGGGATAAAGGGGACTTGATACTTTAATGCTATGGTTGGGTTTTACCTTAATGATCTTTAGTAGTTGCGGATGCTTGCTAGAGTCCCAATCATAAGTGCATATGATCCAAGTAGAGAAAGTATGTTAGCTATGCCTCTCCCTCATATGAAATTGCAATAATGATTACCGATCTTGTTAACAATTGCCTTGGGTAATTCTTCACATCGATCCATCATTATTCCACACTCGCTATTTATAATATATTATCATATATTATAACTTTATGTTGACAACACCTATTTTTATATTTTAGTTCTCCTATATCATACAAAGCTATCTTCTTCATACCCACAATGTAGTTTTATTTCTCGTTTCTAGATGGAAGCAAACATTTGGTGTAGGTAGAGTCGTATCAGTGGGAGATAGGACTAGAGAGAATATTGATCTTACCTTTAGCTCCTTGTGGGTTCGACACTCGATACTTGTCACTTCCACCTTTGGAGATTGCTACGATGATTCCTTGCAATTGGGGTTTATCACTCATTTATTCCATCTTGCTTGTGAAGCTGAACGTGAAGTGCAGGATCGACATGCATTGGCGCAAAATAATTTTTTGTAGGTCGATCTTCCTCATGGACACCACGTACATCTTCTACTTCCACATGGCCTGCTACAGCACTGCCTACTTCATTCGCTAACTCCAACTGTGATACAAGAAAACAAGCACCACCATCCACCAAGAGCACACCTTCCGGTCCCGCACAGAACTCTTCTTCATCCATGGCATCAACAGGGCAAACACGTGATGTTATATGTCATTGTTGCAAAGGGTGGAGGTCACTATGTGAGAATTGCCCTTCTTCGTGTGTGAAGATTGCTATTAAGGATGGTGGGTATGAGTCCGCTAGTGACTATGATGAGGAGACTTTGGCTCTTATGGCAAGTGAAGAATATGGTGGAGATGATTTTGAACAAGAGACACAATACATGGCCGCTAAAGACGCTGACAGGTATGAAAGTTTAGTTGCTCAACGTGTTTTGAGTGTGCAGGTAACACAGGATGAGCAAAATCAAAGGCACAATTTGTTCCATATAAAGGGAGTTCTGAAAGAATGTTCTGTTCGCATCATCATAGATGGAGGGAGTTCCAATGACTTGGCTAGCATGGAGATGTTGTAGAAGTTGTCTCTCACCACCAGACCACATCCTCATCCTTAATACATACAATGGTTCAACAACAGTGGCAAGATTAAGGTAACACGTACTATGCGTGTGCATTTTAGTATCGCTACATATGTTGATTATGTTGATTGTGATGTGGTACCCATGCAAGCATGATCCTTATTACTTGGTAGGCCATGGAAATTCGATAAAAATTATATACACCATGGTAGAAACAATAAGTATACTCTTGTTCATAAGAATAAACATATTACTTTGCTTCCTATGACTCCTGAACACATTTTGAAAGATGATCTTACTCAAGCTAGTAAAGCAAAACAGGAGACAAAACAAGAGTCAAAATCAGATTGTGGCAAAAGAATTTGAGAGATTAATGAAGCCTAATACTAAACCATCATCTCATGTTGGCTCTGAAATTAAATTGAAAAGTGGGTGGTTACTTGTACCAAATCTAATATTGATGATCTAGATTTTAGCAAATCTGTATGCTATGCTTTTGTGTGCAAAGAGGCATTATTTTCATTCGAGGATGTGCCTCCCTCTTTGCCTCCTTCTGCCGCTAACATTTTGTAGGAGTTCACTGACGTCTTTCCACAAGACGTTCCACCGGTATTACCACCTATTCGAGGGATTGATCATTAGATTGACTAAATTCCCGGTGCTTTGCTACCCAACCATGCGCCATACTGTACCAATACACACTACAAAAAAGACACATTGATAGAGGCAAAGGTGTCCCGTCTTTCAATGAGATGATGGATATCGCTTTGGTGGTAGTCGACTTTGACGATCCGACTACGAACGTGCGAGGACGTCGCGCCTTAGCAATCGCTAAACCAACTCCGAGAGGTTATTGACCACGCCGGAGCACGATCAGCCTGACCACGAGGGTCTGTTTCCTGCAAGCAAACGAAGAACAAGTAAGAAACTGAGATTGCAATCTGGATATTGCGAATATAAGATGAAAGCTTTATTGATCAAGGTGGGGTTCTGTGACGCCTTTGTCTGGTCGTTGAACACAAACGAAGTACGCGAAGTTGCAGCTATGGCGAACTTTTAATCTAAACAAAACCCAAAGTCTAAACGATGCCCTAAGGGCTGTATATATGGAGGAAGAGGGGGGAATTTCGTGGCCCTTGGTGGAGGGGTCCGAAATCAACCCTATCTCTTGTTTCCCCACACATACGGACTCTAAAAATAGCCTATACTTATGTATTTCGAAATTACATGGGCCTGGCCCAATAATAAGGTGACGCAGCACCTAAAATAGCCTCGGGACGAAATTTATGAAGTGGCATCTTGTATATTTCGTCCAAGGCTTCATGCACCCATTATGGTGGCTTCAAAGTCCTGAAATCATCACTTCTAACTCCGTTCTTGTTCCCCTTGCGCATGCCATCATCTCCATGCTTGTTCTTGCTCCAATGTTCATCCTTCTCCAAGCTAGGCCCTTCATTTGTAAGCAAAACAAATGTATCCAATTTAGGCAGCGTCATATTCTCATGAACATTAGAATCATTACCAAGAAACGAAAGTACCTGGTAATTTAGTTGGCGTGCACGAGCTCTAGTAATTGGTCCAGTATGTATAGCAGCAGGGGCTGTGGGTGTAACAATGGTATTGATGTCCTCATCATCCTCCCCTTCTTGAAATGAAGTCGTCCTCGACGGAAGTTCATCTTCCTCACCCAAATAAGGCTTCAAATCTGCAATGTTAAAAGTGGGACTAACCCCAAAATCTGCAGGCAGCTCAAGTTTATATGCATTATCATTTATTTTCTCTAACACCTTAAAGGGACCATCAGCACGTGGCATTAACTTTGATTTGCGCAAATCAGGAAATCTATCCTTACGCAAATGTAACCAAACAAGATCTCCAGGTGCAAACACAACATGTTTTCTACCCTTATCTCCAGCAAGTTTATATTTAGCATTCATACGCTCAATGTTTTCCTTAGTTAACTCATGCATTTTTAAAATCAATTCAGCACGTTGTTTAGCATCAAAATTAACCTTCTCCGAAGATGGAAGAGGCAACAAATCAATCGGTGCACGAGGTAGGAAACCATACACAACTTCAAAAGGGCACATCTTCGTAGTAGCATGCAATGAACGATTATAAGCAAATTCAATATGAGGCAAGCATTCCTCCCACATTTTCTTATTATTCTTCAAAACAGCCCTAAGCATAGTAGACAACGTTCTATTGACTACTTCAGTTTGTCCATCAGTTTGGGGGTGACAAGTAGTACTAAAAAGCAGTTTAGTCCCCAACTTAGCCCATAAACATCTCCAAAAGTGGCTAAGAAATTTAGTATCACGATCTGAAACAATAGTATTTGGCACACCATGCAAGCGAATAATTTCACGAAAGAACAAATCAGCAACATTAACAGCATCATCGCTTTTATGACATGGTATAAAGTGTGCCATTTTCGAGAATCTATCCACGACAACAAATATGCTATCCCTCCCCTTCTTTGTTCGAGGTAAACCTAATATGACAAGAACTCGGATTGGTGGTGGATATATGGTGGTAGATGGCAGCGGTGGTGGTATATGACAGCTGTGGTGGTATATGGATACGGATTCGAAGCGGTGGCGGATAAGCGGTGGTGGTAGATGGCAGGGGTGATGATGATGGTGCGGCGGCGGCGTGACAACTTATGACCAGAACTCGAAACTCTAAAAGACTAGACTCTAAGACCAGCAACTAGACACGACGATGCAACCGCAAATTCAACAAAGCAAAACCCTAAAAAGATTATGCAAAGGCTCAGATTGGTTCGGATATGATGAACTAACCCTAATTTTTTTTGTGGCTTTTTCGTGGACTGTAGGTATGAAGAACAGACTCGATCTAAACTACGAAAAACTGTAAAATCTCACCGAGCAACCTGGAAATCTGATACCACTTGATAGAGGCAAAGGTGTCCCGTCTTTCGATGAGATGATGGATTTCGCTTTGGTGGAAGTCGACTTTGACGATCCGACTACGAACGTGCGAGGACGTCGCGCCTTAGCAATCGCTAAACCAACTCCGAGAGGTTATTGACCACGCCGGAGCACGATCAACCTGACCACGAGGGTCTGTTTCCTGCGAGCAAACGAAGAACAAGCAAGAAACTGAGATTGCAATCTGGATATTGCGAATATAAGATGAAAGCTTTATTGATCAAGGTGGGGTTCTGTGACGCCTTTGTCTGGTCGTTGAACACAAACGAAGTACGCGAAGTTGCAGCTATGGCGAACTTTTAATCTAAACAAAACCCAAAGTCTAAACGATGCCCTAAGGGCTGTATATATGGAGGAAGAGGGGGGGAATTTCGTGGCCCTTGGTGGAGGGGTCCGAAATCAACCCTATCTCTTGTTTCCCCACACATAGAGACTCTAAAAATAGCCTATACTTATGTATTTCGAAATTACATGGGCCTGGCCCAATAATAAGGTGACGCAGCACCTAAAATAGCCTCGGGACGAAATTTGTGAAGGGGCATCTTGTATATTTCGTCCAAGGCTTCATGCACCCATTATGGTGGCTTCAAAGTCCTGAAATCATCACTTGTAACTCCGTTCTTGTTCCCCTTGCGCATGCCATCATCTCCATGCTTGTTCTTGCTCCAATGTTCATCCTTCTCCAAGCTAGGCCCTTCATTTGTAAGCAAAACAAATGTATCCAATTTAGGCAGCATCATATTCTCATGAACATTAGAATCATTACCAAGAAACGAAAGTACCTGGTAATTTAGTTGGCGTGCACGAGCTCTAGTAATTGGTCCAGTATGTATAGCAGCAGGGGCTGTGGGTGTAACAATTGTATTGATGTCCTCATCATCCTCCCCTTCTTGAAATGAAGTCGTCCTCGACGGAAGTTCATCTCCCTCACCCAAATAAGGCTTCAAATCTGCAATGTTAAAAGTGGGACTAACCCCAAAATCTGCAGGCAGCTCAAGTTTATATGCATTATCATTTATTTTCTCTAACACCTTAAAGGGACCATCAGCACGTGGCATTAACTTTGATTTGCGCAAATCAGGAAATCTATCCTTACGCAAATGTAACCAAACAAGATCTCCAGGTGCAAACACAACATGTTTTCTACCCTTATCTCCAGCAAGTTTATATTTAGCATTCATACGCTCAATGTTTTCCTTAGTTAACTCATGCATTTTTAAAATAAATTCAGCACGTTGTTTAGCATCAAAATTAACCTTCTCCGAAGATGGAAGAGCCAACAAATCAATAGGTGCACGAGGTAGGAAACCATACACAACTTCAAAAGGGCACATCTTAGTAGTAGAATGCAATGAACGATTATAAGCTAATTCAATATGAGGCAAGCATTCCTCCCACATTTTCTTATTATTCTTCAAAACAGCCCTAAGCATAGTAGACAACGTTCTATTGACTACTTCAGTTTGTCCATCAATTTGGGGGTGACAAGTAGTACTAAAAAGCAGTTTAGTCCCCAACTTAGCCCATAAACATCTCCAAAAGTGGCTAAGAAATTTAGTATCATGATCTGAAACAATAGTATTTGGCACACCATGCAAGCGAATAATTTCACGAAAGAACAAATCAGCAACATTAACAGCATCATCGCTTTTATGACATGGTATAAAGTGTGCCATTTTCGAGAATCTATCCACGACAACAAATATGCTATCCCTCCCCTTCTTTGTTCGAGGTAAACCTAAAACAAACTCCATAGATATATCCTCCCAAGGAACACTAGGTACAGGCAAAGGCATATATAAACCATGAGGATTGAGTCGTGACTTAGCTTTTTGACATGTAGTGCAGCGAGCAATAAAACGCTCAACATCCCGTCTCATCTTTGCCCAAAAGAAATGTGTAGCAAGTACGTCCTCCGTCTTCTTCACGCCAAAGTGTCCCATTAGTCCTCCTCCATGCGCCTCCTGCAACAACAAAAGGCGAACGGAGCTAGCTGGAATGCATAGCTTGTTAGCACGAAACACAAATCCATCGTTAACGATGAACTTGTTCCAGATTCTTCCTTCTTTACAATTCTGCATTACATCTTTAAAATCAGCATCATGCACATATTGATCTTTGATGGTCTCCAAACCAAATATTTTGAAGTCAAGTTGTGAAAGCATAGTATAGCGGCGAGACAATGCATCAGCAATAACATTTTCTTTTCCCTTCTTGTGTTTAATGACATAAGGAAAAGTCTCAATGAATTCAACCCATTTAGCATGTCTACGATTCAGTTTAGCTTGACTTTTAATATGTTTCAAAGATTCATGATCAGAATGTATAACAAATTCTTTGGGCCATAAATAATGTTGCCATGTTTCTAAAGTCCGAACAAGAGCATATAATTCTTTATCATAAGTAGAATAATTCAGACTAGGCCCACTCAATTTTTCAGAAAAGTATGCAACAGGTTTGCCATCTTGTAATAACACACCGCCTAATCCAATTCCACTAGCATCACATTCAAGCTCAAAAGTCTTATTAAAATCAGGAAGTTGGAGTAAAGGAGCATGTGTCAACTTACCTTTCAATACCGAGAAGGCTTCTTTCTGTGCGGTACCCCAAAGAAAAGGCACATCTTTCTTTGTAAGCTCATTGAGAGGTGTAGCAATGGTGCTGAAATCTCTCACAAAACGCCTATAGAATCCAGCGAGGCCAAGAAAACTCCTCACTTGTGTGACCATTTTGGGTTGCGGCCAACTCTCAATTGCTTCAATCTTGGCTTTATCAACTTCAATTCCCTGTGGAGTAACAACATAGCCAAGAAAAGATACTCGGTCGGTGCAAAAGGTGCACTTCCCAAGGTTACCAAACAAACGTGCATCACGTAGAGCAATAAAAACAACGCGTAAATGTTCCAAATGTTCTTCCAAAGATCTGCTATAAATCAATATGTCATCAAAGTAAACTACCACAAATCGTCCAATGAAAGCACGTAAAACTTCGTTCATTAATCTCATGAAAGTACTAGGTGCATTAGTTAACCCAAAAGGCATGACTAACCACTCATATAATCCAAACTTAGTTTTGAATGCTGTTTTCCATTCATCTCCCAATTTCATACGAATTTGATGGTATCCACTACGCAAATCAACTTTGGAGAATATTGTAGAGCCACTCAATTCATCAAGCATATCATCTAGCCTAGGAATAGGATGACGATATGATAGAGGCAAAGGTGTCCCGTCTTTTGATGAGATGATGGATATCGCTTTGGTGGCAGTCGACTTTGACGATCCGACTACGAACGTGCGAGGACGTCGCGCCTTAGCAATCGCTAAACCAACTCCGAGAGGTTATTGACCACGCCGGAGCACGATCAACCTGACCACGAGGGTCTGTTTCCTGCAAGCAAACGAAGAACAAGCAAGAAACTGAGATTGCAATCTGGATATTGCGAATATAAGATGAAAGCTTTATTGATCAAGGTGGGGTTCTGTGACGCCTTTGTCTGGTCGTTGAACACAAACGAAGTACGCGAAGTTGCAGCTATGGCGAACTTTTAATCTAAACAAAACCCAAAGTCTAAACGGTGCCCTAAGGGCTGTATATATGGAGGAAGAGAGGGGGAATTTCGTGGCCCTTGGTGGAGGGGTCCGAAATCAACCCTATCTCTTGTTTCCCCACACATACGGACTCTAAAAATAGCCTATACTTATGTATTTCAAAATTACATGGGCCTGGCCCAATAATAAGGTGACGCAGCACCTAAAATAGCCTCGGGACGAAATTTATGAAGTGGCATCTTGTATATTTCGTCCAAGGCTTCATGCACCCATTATGGTGGCTTCAAAGTCCTGAAATCATCACTTGTAACTCCGTTCTTGTTCCCCTTGCGCATGCCATCATCTCCATGCTTGTTCTTGCTCCAATGTTCATCCTTCTCCAAGCTAGGCCCTTCATTTGTAAGCAAAACAAATGTATCCAATTTAGGCAGCATCATATTCTCATGAACATTAGAATCATTACCAAAAAACGAAAGTACCTGGTAATTTAGTTGGCGTGCACGAGCTCTAGTAATTGGTCCAGTATGTATAGCAGCAGGGGCTGTGGGTGTAACAATTGTATTGATGTCCTCATCATCTTGATAGAGGCAAAGGTGTCCCGTCTTTCGATGAGATGGTGGATTTCGCTTTGGTGGAAGTCGACTTTGACGATCCGACTACGAACGTGCGAGGACGTCGCGCCTTAGCAATCGCTAAACCAACTCCGAGAGGTTATTGACCACGCCGGAGCACGATCAACCTGACCACGAGGGTCTGTTTCCTGCGAGCAAACGAAGAACAAGCAAGAAACTAAGATTGCAATCTGGATATTGCGAATATAAGATGAAAGCTTTATTGATCAAGGTGGGGTTCTGTGACGCCTTTGTCTGGTCGTTGAACACAAACGAAGTACGCGAAGTTCCAGCTATGGCGAACTTTTAATCTAAACAAAACCCAAAGTCTAAACGGTGCCCTAAGGGCTGTATATATGGAGGAAGAGAGGGGGAATTTCGTGGCCCTTGGTGGAGGGGTCCGAAATCAACCCTATCTCTTGTTTCCCCACACATACGGACTCTAAAAATAGCCTATACTTATGTATTTCGAAATTACATGGGCCTGGCCCAATAAAAAGGTGACGCAGCACCTATAATAGCCTCGGGACGAAATTTATGAAGTGGCATCTTGTATATTTCGTCCAAGGCTTCATGCACCCATTATGGTGGCTTCAAAGTCCTGAAATCATCACTTGTAACTCCGTTCTTGTTCCCCTTGCGCATGGCATCATCTCCATGCTTGTTCTTGCTCCAATGTTCATCCTTCTCCAAGCTAGGCCCTTCATTTGTAAGCAAAACAAATGTATCCAATTTAGGCAGCATCATATTCTCATGAACATTAGAATCATTACCAAGAAACGATAGTACCTGATAATTTAATTGGCGTGCGCGAGCTCTAGTAATTGGTCCCGTATATGTAGCAGTAGGGGCTGTGGGTGTAACAATGGTATTGATGTCCTCATCATCCTCCCCTTCTTGAAATGAAGTCGTCCTCGACGGAAACTCATCTTCCTCACCCAAATAAGGCTTCAAATCTGCAATGTTAAAAGTGGGACTAACCCCAAAATCTGTAGGCAACTCAAGTTTATATGCATTATCATTTATTTTCTCTAACACCTTAAAGGGACCATCAGCACGTGGCATTAACGTTGATTTGCGCAAATCAGGAAATCTATCCTTATGCAAATGTAACCAAACAAGATCTCCAGGTGCAAACTCAACATGTTTTCTACCCTTATCTCCAGCAAGTTTATATTTAGCATTCATACGCTCAATGTTTTCCTTAGTTAACTCATGCATTTTTAAAATCAATTCAACACGTTGTTTAGCATCAAAATTAACCTTCTCCGAAGATGGAAGAGGCAACAAATCAATAGGTGCACGAGGTAGGAAACCATACACAACTTTAAAAGGGCACATCTTAGTAGTAGAATGCAATGAACGATTATAAGAAAATTCAATATGAGGCAAGCATTCCTCCCACATTTTCTTATTATTCTTCAAAACAGCCCTAACCATAGTAGACAACGTTCTATTGACTACTTCAGTTTGTCCATCAGTTTGGGGGTGACAAGTAGTACTAAAAAGCAGTTTAGTCCCCAACTTAGCCCATAAACATCTCCAAAAGTGGCTAAGAATTTAGTATCACGATCTGAAACAATAGTATTTGGCACACCATGCAAGCGAATAATTTCACGAAAGAACAAATCAGCAACATTAACAACATGATCGCTGTTATGACATGGTATAAAGTGTGCCATTTTCGAGAATCTATCCACGACAACAAATATGCTATCCCTCCCCTTCTTTGTTCGAGGTAAACCTAAAACAAAGTCCATAGATATATCCTCCCAAGGAACACTAGGTACAGGCAAAGGCATATAAAAACCATGAGGATTGAGTCGTGACTTAGCTTTTTGACATGTAGTGCAGCGAGCAATAAAACGCTCAACATCCCGTCTCATCTTTGGCCAAAAGAAATGTGTAGCAAGTACGTCCTCTGTCTTCTTCACGCCAAAGTGTCCCATTAATCCTCCTCCATGCGCCTCCTGCAACAACAAAAGACGAACGGAGCTAGCTGGAATGCATAGCTTGTTAGCACGAAACACAAATCCATCGTTAACAACAAAATTGTTCCACATTCTTCCTTCTTTACAATTCTGCATTACATCTTTAAAATCAGCATCATGCACATATTGATCTTTGATGGTCTCCAAACCAAATATTTTGAAGTCAAGTTGTGAAAGCATAGTATAGCGACGAGACAATGCATCAGCAATAACATTTTATTTTCCCTTCATGTGTTTAATGACATAAGGAAAAGTCTCAATGAATTCAACCCATTTAGCATGTCTACGATTCAGTTTAGCTTGACTTTTAATATGTTTCAAAGATTCATGATCAGAATGTATAACAAATTCTTTGGGCCATAAATAATGTTGCCATGTTTCTAAAGTCCGAACAAGAGCATATAATTCTTTATCATAAGTAGAATAATTCAGACTAGGCCCACTCAATTTTTCAGAAAAGTATGCAACAGGTTTGCCATCTTGTAATAACACACCGCCTAATCCAATTCCACTAGCATCACATTCAAGCTCAAAAGTCTTATTAAAATCAGGAAGTTGGAGTAAAGGAGCATGTGTCAACTTATCTTTCAATACCGAGAAGGCTTCTTCCTGTGCGGTACCCCAAAGAAAATGCACATCTTTCTTTGTAAGCTCATTGAGAGGTGCAGCAATGGTGCTGAAATCTCTCACAAAACGCCTATAGAATCCAGCGAGGCCAAGAAAACTCCTCACTCGTGTGACCGTTTTGGGTTGCGGCGAACTCTCAATAGCTTCAATCTTGGCTTTATCAACTTCAATTCCCTGTGGAGTAACAACATAGCCAGGAAAAGATACTCGGTCGGTGCAAAAGGTGCACTTCCCAAGGTTACCAAACAAACGTGCATCACGTAGAGCAATAAAAACAGCACGTAAATGTTCCAAATGTTCTTCCAGAGATCTGCTATAAATCAATATGTCATCAAAGTAAACTACCACAAATCGTCCAATGAAAGCACGTAAAACTTCGTTCATTAATCTCATGAAAGTACTAGGTGCATTAGTTAACCCAAAAGGCATGACTAACCACTCATATAATCCAAACTTAGTTTTGAATGTTGTTTTCCATTCATCTCCCAATTTCATACGAATTTGATGGTATCCACTACGCAAATCAACTTTGGAGAATATTGTAGAGCCACTCAATTCATCAAGCATATCATCTAGCCTAGGAATAGGATGACGATAACGAATAGTAATATTATTAATGCCTCTACAATCAACACACATACATGATGTACCATCCTTTTTCGGCACTAGAATAATAGGAACAGCACAAGGACTAAGGGATTCGCGTATATAACCTTTGTCGAGAAGCTCTTGTACTTGACGCATAATCTCCTTCGTCTCCTCTAGATTGGTACGGTATGGTGCACGGTTTGGCAGTGAAGCACCGGGAATTAAGTCAATCTGATGCTCAATCCCTCGAATAGGCGGTAATCCCGGTGGCACGTCTTGTGGAAAGACGTCAGTGAACTCCTGCAAAATGTTAGTGACAGCAGGAGGCAAAGAGGAAGGCACGTCCTCGAATGAAAATAATGCCTCTTTGCACACAAAAGCATAGCCAACAGATTTGCTGAAATCTAGCTCATCAATATCAGATTTGGTGTCAAATAAACATGCACTTTTCAATTTAATTTCAGAAGCAACACTAGATGGTTTATTATTAGGCTTCATTTGTTGCTCAAATTCTTTTCCCACAATCTGATTTTCACTCTTATTCGTCTCCTGTTTTGCTTTATTAGCTCTATTAATATCATCTTTCAAAATGGAATCAGGAGTCATAGGAAGCAAAGTAATATTTTTATCCTTATGAACAAGAGTATAGTGATTGTTTCTAGCATGGTGTACAGAATTTTTATCAAATTGCCATGGTCTACCAAGTAATAAGGAACATGCTTGCATAGGTACCACATCACAATCAACATAATCAGCATATGTAGAGATACTAAAATGCACACGAACAGTACGTGTTACCTTAACCTTGCCGCTGTTGTTGAACCATTGGATGTAGTAAGGATGTGGATGTGGTCTTGTGGTGAGAGAAAGCTTCTCCACCATCTCCATGCTAGCCAAGTTGTTGCAGCTCCCTTCGTCTATGATGACGCGCACAGAACGTTCCTTCACAACTCCCTTGGTATGGAACAAATTGTGCCTCTGATTTTGCTCAGCTTGTGTGATCTGCACACTCAAAACACGTTGAGCAACTAAACATTCATACCTGTCAGCGTCTTCAGGAGCCATGTATTGCGTCTCATGATCAGAATCATCTCCACCATGTTCTTCACGTGTAATAAGAGCCAAAGTCTCCTCATCATAGTCACTAGCAGACTCATATCCACCATCCGCGGTAGCAATCATCACACGCGGAGATTTGCATTCTCTCGCATAATGACCTCCTCCCTTACAACGACGACAAATAATATCACTTGTGTGCCCTGTTGATGCCATGGAAGAAGAAGAACGTTGTGCAGGCCCCGCAGGTGCGCTCTTGGCAGATAATGGTGGTTGTGCCTGTTTTCTTGTATCACGGCTGGAGGTGGCACCGGATGGAGGTGCTGTTGCAGTTGAAGTAGAAGATGCACGTGGTGTCCATGATGAAGGTCGGCCTGCAGAAAAGTTAGTTCGCCCCAATGCTTGTCGATCCTGCACTTCACGTTCAGCTTTACAAGCAAGATGGAATAAACGAGTGATATTAGTATACTCCTTATAGTCTAGAATGGTCTGAATCTCTCTATTTAATCCACCCAGAAAACATGCAAGCATAGCTTCATTCTCCTCAACAATACCACATCTAATCATGCCAGTTTGTAATTCCTGATAATATTCTTCTACAGAATTTTTCCCTTGTCTTAAACGCTGCAA
Source organism: Triticum dicoccoides (assembly GCF_002162155.2). NCBI lineage: Eukaryota > Viridiplantae > Streptophyta > Magnoliopsida > Poales > Poaceae > Triticum > Triticum dicoccoides. The sequence goes on from NW_021286122.1 coordinate 128,748, forward strand.
TTTTTGAAGCAATTCACGTTGATAATATGGTGGAACCCAACGCGTACGCATAGCAGTTTTCAAAGCAGCCCAAGTAGTTGGAATAGGATATAATCTACAATGTTCAGACCACCATACACATGCAAAACTAGTGAAAGCACAAACAGCAGCAACAACTCGTCTCTCCTTAGGATATTGTAAACATTTAAATCGTTGTTCAGTTTCTAACTCCCAAGTAAGATATATATCAGGAACATATCTACCCTCAAATGGTGGAATATTCAATTTCAGTTTAGGAATATGGACATCATCTCGTACCTGAGGTGGTGGTGCAGGCCTACCATTACGAATATATACCTGAGGTCGACCTGCTGGTGGGTGCACGTAGTTCTGATTTTGATCAACCTCATCCTCATAATCTCCCACATAATCATCCTCCTCCGCATCAGCAGCAGGAGCCACAGAAGTATCAACAGCAGCACCAACAGTTTGGCCAAACGCAAGAGGAACACGGCTTGCTCGGCGGAGGTCTGTTTCACGACGTGGAGGTAGTCGTTGTTGTTGTTGTTGGAGAGGTGCGTTAGGTGCAGCGGGTGGTGGTGGTGGAAGACGCGCGAGCAATTCATTAAACTTGTTATCGAGCTTTGTTTCGAACGTCTTCTCAAGGCCAGTGATCTTCTCCATGGCCTCTTCAAAATTGTTCAGCACATCTTGCACCTGTTCAGTCATCATTTGCTGAAACTTATCATGAAGCTCCTTGTTCGATAAATTCTCCCAGTCAATCTCGTTGGCTTGTGATCCTGGCATGGTTAGCAGCAATAGAAACACACAAGAATATGATCCTACAGACTACTAACAAGTGGTGGTGGTGGGTGTCACAAATCCGTCAAGCAAAACTCAAATTCTTACCAGTTCTTACCCAGCAACAGGCGGTGATCGGCAACCGTTGTAGTCAAAACTCTCAAAGCTTGGATAGAGCGATTACCAGGGAGAGTCAAACGCACGACGTAGATGTATGTGGAGCTGGGAAGGCTTATAATATGGTAGCAAAAAGGGTCAGCAATAATCAATTCAGAGATGCAAAGTTGAATAAACACTCAACGACGGTACTGTGCTGGTCCTAGGCTAGACTGTGCTAGAGACGCGAGCCTAGAACACCAACAAAATCACGGCGCGTCACGTAAACAAGGGAAAAGCACACTCTGAAAAAAAAATTTCGCTCTTTTTTCTTGCGCTCTTTTTTTTTGCGCTGCTTTTTTTTTTGGCGAAAAATCACTATAATGGCGAGTGTCTCAAAACTCTTCCTAGCTCAAACTGACAGGATGGGCACGAAATTTTTTCGACCAATTTTTTTTTTCGACTGCCCGGACCCAAAAACTGGAAACGGGTCAAAAAAAACTTCCTATAATGGCACCTGTCTCAAAACACTCAGAAACACCTAAAAATAGGATAGCCAGAAATTTATTCGAAAAATGCGTTTTCGAAAAATTTTGGGCCTAAACGGAGCGTGGCTACCCGACTTTTTTTTTTCCGAAACCTACTCCGGCAAGGAAACACGAATCGGAATCTAGATGGATCTCAAAAACACACCTAATATGCAAGGAACTCGGATTGGTGGTGGATATATGGTGGTGCTAGATGGCAGCGGTGGTGGTAGCGGTGGTAGTATATGGATATGGATCGGTGGTGGTATATGGACACGGATTGGTGGTGGTATATGGATACGGATTCGGAGCGGTGGCGGATAAGCGGTGGTGGTAGATGGCAGGGGCGATGATGATGGTGCGGCGGCGGCGTGACAACTTATGACCAGAACTCGAAACTCAAAAAGACTAGACTCTAAGACCAGCAACTAGACACGACGATGCAACCGCAAATTCAACAAAGCAAAACCCTAAAAAGATTATGCAAAGGCTCAGATTGGTTCGGATATGATGAACTAACCCTAATTTTTTTTCTGTGGCTTTTTCGTGGACTGTAGGTATGAAGAACAGACTCGATCTAAACTACGAAAAACTATAAAATCTCACCGAGCAACCTGGAAATCTGATACCACTTGATAGAGGCGGAGGTGTCCCGTCTTTCGATGAGATGATGGATTTCGCTTTGGTGGAAGTCGACTTTGACGATCCGACTACGAACGTGCGAGGACGTCGCGCCTTAGCAATCGCTAAACCAACTCCGAGAGGTTATTGACCACGCCGGAGCACGATCAACCTGACCACGAGGGTCTGTTTCCTGCGAGCAAACGAAGAACAAGCAAGAAACTGAGATTGCAATCTGGATATTGCGAATATAAGATGAAAGCTTTATTGATCAAGGTGGGGTTCTGTGACGCCTTTGTCTGGTCGTTGAACACAAACGAAGTACGCGAAGTTGCAGCTATGGCGAACTTTTAATCTAAACAAAACCCAAAGTCTAAACGATGCCCTAAGGGCTGTATATATGGAGGAAGAGGGGGGGAATTTCGTGGCCCTTGGTGGAGGGGTCCGAAATCAACCCTATCTCTTGTTTCCCCACACATAGAGACTCTAAAAATAGCCTATACTTATGTATTTCGAAATTACATGGGCCTGGCCCAATAATAAGGTGACGCAGCACCTAAAATAGCCTCGGGACGAAATTTGTGAAGGGGCATCTTGTATATTTCGTCCAAGGCTTCATGCACCCATTATGGTGGCTTCAAAGTCCTGAAATCATCACTTGTAACTCCGTTCTTGTTCCCCTTGCGCATGCCATCATCTCCATGCTTGTTCTTGCTCCAATGTTCATCCTTCTCCAAGCTAGGCCCTTCATTTGTAAGCAAAACAAATGTATCCAATTTAGGCAGCATCATATTCTCATGAACATTAGAATCATTACCAAGAAACGAAAGTACCTGGTAATTTAGTTGGCGTGCACGAGCTCTAGTAATTGGTCCAGTATGTATAGCAGCAGGGGCTGTGGGTGTAACAATTGTATTGATGTCCTCATCAGCAACCACCAAGTACGTCTACAAGAAGAGGCCCTCCGTCAAGAGCGACAAGAAAAGGCGCACACCTTGAGGAGTGCCAAGAGATGAGGAACCGTGCAAGAATTCCACGTCCTCAATGTTAAGATAATCAAGTGGAGCACGAGGAACAAGAGGTTCAAGATCTTCCACCACGACAAGAGCATCATCACCATCAACCCGCATGCATTGAAGAGCAATGCAATGACAAGCTCAAGTTCACCATCCCTAAGTTCTCCGGTGGTGCCAAACCCGAAGACTACCTTTCATGGGCATTGAAGGTTGACAAGAGCTTTCTCTTACACAACTGTGAAGAAGAGAAGAAAATTGCCATGGCATCACCAGAGTTCCAAGACTATGTTCTCATTTGGTGGGAGCAAGTCATTGAGAGGCAAGAAGCAAGAGGTGACCCACCCATCATAACATGGAATCAAATGAAGGATGTCATGCGCGCATGCTTTGTGCCTGATGGGGTTATGTACCTAGGGTAGGGTCATGGACCTGATCTAAGTACCTTACCCAAGGACATCCTTAGAAGAGGTCGCCTTCCAGTCGACCAACGAAGGACTCACTCGACTGACTTGAAGGACTCGACCATGAAGACTCACTCGACCACCAGGAGGTCAAGAGGCACTCTGCACTGCAAGGGCCTGTAATTAAGTAGGCTTTATGATAGTAAAGACACTTTATGTGGGGCGTTACCAGTAACGCCCCAGACTTAACTCACCTTAAACCCTCTCCTACGTGGGCTGGCTGGGGTCCTGGCGCACTCTATATAAGCCACCCCCCTCCACAGGCAGAAGGGTTCGGCACCTTGTAACTCATATACTCATAATCCACTCGACCGCCTCCGGGCTCCGAGACGTAGGGCTATTACTTCTTCCGAGAAGGGCCTGAACTCGTACATCTCTTGTGTTTACAACTTCTCCATAGCTAGGACCTTGCCTCTCCATACCTACCCCCCACTCTACTGTCAGGCTTAGAACCACGACAGTTGGCGCCCACCGTGGGGCTGGTGTTTTAGCGATTTTGTGGAGAAGTTGCGATTCTTCCGAGTACTTTCATCATGGTGTCTGCTGGAGTTTTGGTCGGGGGTCAAGAGATCCGTCTCGGCACTCTCACCTTCATCGCCGACGACTCCGCGTGGCTCCAGGAGGCTCCACTCGACGTAGATGCGCTCCCCGTCCGCGGTGCGACGCATTTTCGCGCATGTGTCCGCGGCGTTCTGCTGCGGCAACCGTCGACCCAGTATCGGTCGGCTCCCCCATCGTCCACCCTCCCAGTCTCCCGCCAGCGCAAGCGCTCGGGCCGGTCGAGGCTTCAGCGATGGGTGAGGCACGCGGTGGCTCGCCAATCGGCCACCACCCAAGTAGCGGCAATCGAGCCCAACGAATCTCTCTACGGCTTGTTCGATCTGTCGACTGGCTCCGTAGAGACTGCATCCGAGTGCGGTAGCAGTGATCCAGCGGCGGAAATCTTGATGGTCGACGGGCCCCGCAGTCCCCCTGGCTTCGCCCGTGATGGTGGAGCAGGTGACGGAGACGACCCCGCACGACGCCACGAAGAGTACCAGCCCGAGCCACTCGACTCTCTGCAAAGAGAGGAACTTCGCCGCAGGAACGTGGATGCCCTGCGTACTCCCATCGCAGGAGAAACCCCCGAGGCTCGTGCCTTGGAGGAGGCACGTCTGGCCAATTTGGCCGAGCGCACTCGACTGGAGAATCTTCAGCGAGCACTCGACGAGCGCGCGCGGCAACGAGTTCCCAACACCAGTCGACGTCAACTCTTCCCGCCGACTCAGGTATATCGAACCCCAATCCAGAATTTAGCAGCTGCGACCCGTATAGCAGAGTCCATCTAGCCTTCGCAGTCGGAAGCCGGCAGAGGTTTGCTGCAGATCAGGGATCTGCTCCGGGCAGCAGGAGATCAGAATTCAGCCGTGTCTCAGTCGCGCAACATTCACAGCCGATCCGTCACTGCGAATACGGTTCAGTCGGCTCACAGCCCCAGATCGCCTCAGCGGCGTGAAGGGCGCGAGAATCGGCGAGATCAATATGGCGACCGACTCGACCGAGATGATAGGCGTCGAGTGCCCAATTCCCCTCCGAGGGGTGGGTCTTACGCTCCTTGGTGGCAAGATGACAGGCGTCAGTACAGTACAGGGCGAAGGGTTCCAGTCGACCCCAGAGAACCAGGCTTCGATGCGCGATCCATTATCGTGCAAGGTTTGGTCGACCGGAACAGAGCCCATCAGGGCGGACTCGACAGAGATGCGCCCACAAGCAGTCGAATGCATATTTCTGGTCCTGAATGTTTCAGCAGAGCTATCAGAGCCGCAGTTATCCCTCCCAATTTCAGGTTGGCAACAGGAGTCAGCAAGTTCACTGGTGAGTCTAAGCCTGAAACTTGGCTTGAAGACTACCGAGTGGCAGTTCAGATTGGTGGTGGGAACGACGAGGTGGCCATGAAGCATTTGCCCCTCATGCTGGAAGGTTCTGCCAGGGCATGGTTGACTCAATTACCTCCTAGCAGCATTTACGCTTGGGAAGATCTGTCCCGAGTGTTCATCAGAACGTTTGAAGGGACTTGCAAGCGACCAGCTGGATTGACAGAGTTGCAAGTCTGCGTGCAGAAGGCTAATGAGACTCTCAGAGAGTATATTCAGAGGTGGATCACTTTGCACCACACTGTGGAGAATGTGTCTGATCATCAGGCAGTCTGCGCCTTCAAAGATGGCATCAAGAACAGAGAACTGAGTTTGAAGTTTGGTCGAACCGGTGACATGACCTTGAGTCGGATGATGGAGATTGCTACCAAGTACGCCAACGGCGAAGAAGAAGACCGACTCCGAAGCGGCAAGCACAAGTCGAGTCAGTCGGAAAAAGGAAACACCAGTCGGAAACAGAAGCGGAAGGCTGAACCGGCAGCTCCTGGAGAGGCTCTGGCCGTGACTCAAGGAAAGTTTAAGGGGAAACCAAAAGGATCCTGGAACCCCAAGAAGATAAAGGATAAAGAAGGGAACGACGTAATGGATATGCCATGTCACATCCACACGAAGAAAGACGAAGAGGGGAATATCATCTACCCAAAGCACACCACTCGCCAATGTCGACTCCTGATCCAGCAGTTTCAGGGAAAACAGTCTAAGGACAAGGAGAAGGAGTCGGACAAGGCCGAAGACAAGGAGGACAGTGAGGAAGGATATCCGCATATCAACTCCACTCTGATGATCTTTGCGGATGTGGAAAGCAGGAGTCGACTGAAAGTCATTAACCGAGAGGTGAACATGGTTGCCCCAGCAAAAGCAAATTATCTGAAATGGTCTCAAATACCCATCACATTCGACCAATCTGATCACCCGACTCATATTGCCACTCCTGGGAGGCAAGCTTTGGTGGTCGATCCAGTTGTCGAAGGCACTCGACTGACAAAGGTGCTGATGGATGGTGGAAGCGGGCTGAATTTGTTGTATGCAGACACACTGAAAGGAATGGGCATTCCGATGTCCCGACTGAGCACTAGTAACATGAGCTTTCATGGAGTTATACCAGGGAAGAAAGCCGAGTCACTCGGCCAAATAGCTTTGGACGTGGTGTTTGGTGATTCGAAGCATTTTCGCAAAGAAAAGTTGACGTTTGAGGTCGTGGATTTTCAGAGTGCATATCATGCCATTTTGGGGAGACCAGCTTACGCACGGTTCATGGCTCGACCATGCTACGTGTACCTCAAATTGAAGATGCCGGGCCCCAAAGGAGTGATCACTGTCACCGGTGATCGGAAAAAGGCAGAAGAGTGCTTTCAGAAGGGCTCCAAGATTGCCGATTCCCAGGTGACAGCGGTCGAGTTCGAAGAATACAAGCAAAACGCAGATCCGAGTGACTTGCTGCGATCAAAGAAACCCGCCACAGAGTCTGCATTCCAGTCGTCCGGTGAGACGAAGCCTGTTCACATTCACCCGACCGACCCCGATGCAGCTCCGACCCGCATCTCCACAACACTCGACCCAAAATAGGAAGAAGCGCTCATCCAGTTCCTCCGTGAGAACTGGGACATTTTTGCATGGAAGCCCGCTGACATGCCAGGTGTTCCCAGGGGATTGGCTGAGCATCGCCTAAGAGTCGACTCATCTGCAAAACCAGTCAAAGAGCATCTTCGGCGGTCCGCCGTCCAGAAGAGAAAAGCCATTGGTGAAGAAGTGGCTCGACTGTTGGCGGCCGGATTTATCCGAGAGATATACCACTCCGAGTGGCTCGCTAATGTCGTCATGGTTCCTAAGAAGGACAAGTCGCTCCGAATGTGCATTGATTTCAAGCACATCAACCGGGCCTGCCCGAAAGATCATTTTCCTCTCCCTCGCATAGATCAAACTGTTGACTCGACCGCGGGATGCGAGGGGCTATCTTTTTTAGATGCCTACTCCGGGTACCACCAGATCCGTCTGTACGGACCCGACGAGGTAAAAACAGCTTTCATCACTCCATTCGGGTGCTTCTGCTATATCACCATGCCATTCGGCCTCAAGAATGCCGGAGCCACATTTATGCGAATGATTCAGAAGTGTCTACTCACTCAAATCAGTCGGAATGTGGAAGCATATATGGATGATATCGTTGTCAAGTCACGAAAAGGTTCCGACCTGCTCGCTGATCTCGCCGAAACATTTGCCAACCTCAGAAGATATGATATCAAGCTCAATCCATCAAAGTGCACATTTGGAGTTCCTGGTGGCAAGTTACTCGGTTTTCTCGTTTCCGAACGGGGAATCGATGCAAACCTAGAGAAGATTGGCACTATTCTCCGAATGAAACGCCCTGTGCGAGTGCACGATGTCCAGAAGCTTACTGGATGCTTGGCCGCATTAAGTCGATTCATCTCATGACTCGGTGAAAAGGCATTGCCTCTTTACCGACTGATGAAGAAGACAGACAAGTTCGAGTGGACTCCAGAAGCTGATGCAGCGTTTGCCGAGCTAAAAGCTCTGCTCTCCACCCAGCCGGTGCTTGCTGCTCCAGTCAGCATAGAGCCTCTGTTGCTCTATATCGCAGCCACAGGACAAGTTGTCAGTACTGTGCTTACGGTCGAGTGATAGAGGCGGGGGTGTCCCGATCTTTCGATGAGATGATAACTATCGATTTGGTGGAGACGACTTTGACGATCCGACTACAAACGTGCACGACGTTGCGCCTTAGCAATCGCTAAACCAATCTCCTGAGGTTACTGACGATGCCGGAAGCACGGTCAGCCTGACCACGAAGGTCTATTCCTGCAAGCAATCGAAGAACGAGCAACAATATGATAAAGCAATCTGAATATTGCAAATATATATGAGGTATTGATAATGGTGGGGATCCGTAAGCGGTCTTGGTCTGGTCGTTGGACACAAACGAAGTACACGAAGTTGCAATGGCTAACTTTTAACTAAACAAATCCCAAGGAAAAGCTACTAGATGGATCTACTTATATAGGAGCAAGGGGTGGTGGCCAAGGAGGTGGGAGGACGTCCCAAGGCAGCCTAAAACTAAATCTAGGTCGTACAAGGCCAATGGGCCCAAGTGGAGGTGATGTAACACCTTTGGACTTGTAGTTTGACTCGGATTCTGCTGCAGCATCAGATTGTTTCGTCCACAACTCAACGCTCCGGACGAATTTGAAGGTGATTCCAATTGGGTTGGAAAGTGCACGAAATCTAGTTTCCAACAAAAAAAGAATCACCCAATTCGGAGTCCGTATGAAAAACTTGTGTGCGTTTTGAGTCAGGTATGTCTATGCAGTCCGAATCTGAATCCAGAACGTGAGAGACTTGGACTCTATCTTCTCTTGGGCCAAAAGTGACGTGAGAGAACTTTTTGGACAGCAAATAAACATCTCTTTCTTCCTTATCTTCATATGTGGTTGTACAAATGTCCCATACACCTGCAATTAGACAAAACACAAAAGTGTGTGAAGTATTTTTGTTCTGGATAACACAAATAGATTATTGAATAGTTTGCACTAGAAATCACCTGACAAATATGCATATATGCAATATTTTTGGTCATATCCAAGGTAGTCATGTCCTCATCATCCTCCCCTTCTTGAAAATAAAGCCGTCCTCGGCGTTGCTTAATCTGAAATGTGGCTAACAAAAGAGACAAGGTGTACATGTTGTATATGTATATGTCATCCATTTTTACTTCCCTTGATTTTTGCATATATGACACATGAATAGATGAGTAACTTGCATAGTTCATAAAATCTAAAGCCAAAAAATTAGCACAAGAAGTAGAAGGCATGAAAATATTGCAACTCAGTTTGCACATATAAGTGAAGCTCTTATTCATTTCAAAAGATTAACAATGTTCATCATTAAACCATTCCAACATTGGTGAATAAACCTTACTTGCATCAAATTTACATGCTACAACATGCTTAAATAAGCAAACATGCAATAAGTCATTCAACACAGAATCATCACCAAGATTAGAGGTCATATCAAAATGATTAAACATTGGTTCTTTTGCATCAATAGTTAATTCAATGGGTGCACTCAAAATTGTTGGTATTTCAGTTGTTTGATCACATGGCAAAGTCAAATTATCAACGTAGTCCTCTAAAATAGGTGGTGTGATCAAAGCAGTGGGTAGCTCATCAGATGGTGCATTCAAATTGACAAGGCATTCATCATTCTCATGTAGAGATGGAAGATCAGTACCTTTGTCATTACCTCTTATGATTAACTCAGATGATGTAGCCACTCTCGGGGGCGATGTGTCACATGGTGGAGGTGATGTAGTCCTGACAACAACGGATGTGGTTGTCATAGTATGCCTAGTAGTTGAAGGAACAATCATATCAACTCTTGGAATGTGCACCGTGCGCTTGTTCTCCTCGTGGCCAACATGTCGTTTTATTTCCTGTTCAGCTTTGCAAGCAAGATGAAACAAATGGTCCATAGGATACCACTCTTCATGAATTAGTATCTCTTGAATATCACGGTTTAATCCTCCCCAAAATCTATCCATAAAATCATCTTCACTTTCTTCTAAAGAGGAATGCAACAAGGTAGTTTGTAAATCATCATAATATTTTGTTACAGTTTCACTACCTTGTTTTAAGTGTTGCAACTTCTTAATCATGTCACGAGTATAATAAGCAGGGACGAAAGTATGTCGCATGGCAAGTTTCAAATCATCCCAAGTAGTAGGTATATAATCAGGGTGTAACCGACAATATTCACTCCACCAAACCAAAGCATAACCAGTGAAAGAACCAACCGCAACCTTAACCTTTTTATGTTCATCGAAATTATGGGAAGCAAATATATTTTTTATGTCGAACTCCCATTCAATATATAAAGCAGGTTTAAAACGGCCATTAAATGGTGGTATAGATACATTAACCTGATCATGTGATGAGGACATCAATACAATTGTTACACCCACAGCCCCTGCTGCTATACATACTGGACCAATTACTAGAGCTCGTGCACGCCAACTAAATTACCAGGTACTTTCGTTTCTTGGTAATGATTCTAATGTTCATGAGAATATGATGCTGCCTAAATTGGATACATTTGTTTTGCTTACAAATGAAGGGCCTAGCTTGGAGAAGGATGAACATTGGAGCAAGAACAAGCATGGAGATGATGGCATGCGCAAGGGGAACAAGAACGGAGTTACAAGTGATGATTTCAGGACTTTGAAGCCACCATATTGGGTGCATGAAGCCTTGGACGAAATATACAAGATGCCACTTCATAAATTTCGTCCCGAGGCTATTTTAGGTGCTGCGTCGCCTTATTATTGGGCCAGGCCCATGTAATTTCGAAATACATAAGTATAGGCTATTTTTAGAGTCCGTATGTGTGGGGAAACAAGAGATAGGGTTGATTTCGGACCCCTCCACCAAGGGCCACGAAATTCCCCCCTCTTCCTCCATATATACAGCCCTTAGGGCATCGTTTAGACTTTGGGTTTTGTTTAGATTAAAAGTTCGCCATAGCTGCAACTTCGCGTACTTCGTTTGTGTTCAACGACCAGACAAAGGCGTCATAGAACCCCACCTTGATCAATAAAGCTTTCATCTTATATTCGCAATATCCAGATTGCAATCTTAGTTTCTTGCTTGTTCTTCGTTTGCTCGCAGGAAACAGACCCTCGTGGTCAGGTTGATCGTGCTCCGGCGTGGTCAATAACCTCTCGGAGTTGGTTTAGCGATTGCTAAGGCGCGACGTCCTCGCACGTTCATAGTCGGATCGTCAAAGTCGACTTCCACCAAAGCGAAATCCACCATCTCATCGAAAGACGGGACACCTTTGCCTCTATCATATGCAATATTTTTTGTCATATCCAAGGTAGTCATGTCCTCATCATCCTCCCCTTCTTGAAAATAAAGCCGTCCTCGGCGTTGCTTAATCTGAAATGTGGCTAAAAAAAAAGACAAGGTGTACATGTTGTATATGTATATGTCATCCATTTTTACTTCCCTTGATTTTTGCATATATGACACATGAATAGATGAGTAACTTGCATAGTTCATAAAATCTAAAGCCAAAAAATTAGCACAAGAAGTAGAAGGCATGAAAATATTGCAACTCAGTTTGCACATATAAGTGAAGCTCTTATTCATTTCAAAAGATTGACAATGTTCATCATTAAACCATCCCAACATTGGTGAATAAACCTTACTTGCATCAAATTTACATGCTACAACATGCTTAAATAAGCAAACATGCAATAAGTCATTCAACACAGAATCATCACCAAGATTAGAGGTCATATCAAAATGATTAAACATTGGTTCTTTTGCATCAATAGTTAATTCAATGGGTGCACTCAAAATTGTTGGTATTTCAGTTGTTTGATCACATGGCAAAGTCAAATTATCAACATAGTCCTCTAAAATAGGTGGTGTGATCAAAGTAGTGGGTAGCTCATCAGATGGTGCATTCAAATTGACAAGGCATTCATCATTCTCATGTAGAGATGGAAGATCGGTACCTTTGTCATTACCTCTTATGATCAACTCAGATGATGTAGCCACTCTCGGGGGCGATGTGTCACATGGTGGAGGTGATGTAGTCCTGACAACAACGGATGTGGTTGTCATAGTATGCCTAGTAGTTGAAGGAACAATCATATCAACTCTTGGAATGTGCACCGTGCGCTTGTTCTCCTGGTGGCCAACACGTCGTTTTATTTCCTGTTTAGCTTTGCAAGCAAGATGAAACAAATGGTCCATAGGATAACACTCTTCATGAATTAGTATCTCTTGAATATCACGGTTTAATCTTCCCCAAAATCTATCCATAAAATCATCTTCACTTTCTTCTAAAGAGGAATGCAACAAGGTAGTTTGTAAATCATCATAATATTTTGTTACAGTTTCACTACCTTGTTTTAAGTGTTGCAACTTCTTAATCATGTCACGAGTATAATAAGCAGGGACGAAAGTATGTCGCATGGCAAGTTTCAAATCATCCCAAGTAGTAGGTATATAATTAGGGTGTAACCGACAATATTCACTCCACCAAACCAAAGCATAACCAGTGAAAGAACCAACCGCAACCTTAACCTTTTTATGTTCATCGAAATTATGGGAAGCAAATATATTTTTTATGTCGAACTCCCATTCAATATATAAAGCAGGTTTAAAACGGCCATTAAATGGTGGTATAGATACATTAACCTGATCAGGTGCATTTGGATGTTTGTGCACCTCTCGTGACGGTTGTGGTATTTGCAAAGGTGGTGGCACGTCTCCCGCGATCGACAAAGCCCATGAATTGACTCTGGATCCTGTCATGATTAGTAGAACAAGAAACAAAACCCAAAAATAATGTTCCTATAACTACTAGGATGTGGTGGTAAAACGCTCACAGTAAAGCAAATATCAATGTCTTACAAAGTTCTTACCATGCAGCAGGCGGTGATCGGCAACCAGCGGTGTCAAGTAACTCCGAATATTGAGTAAAGCGATTGCCAGGGGAGCGTACGTATACACGGTGTAGAAATATGTGGAGCTGGGTTGGCTATATATGGTAGCAAAAGATTAGCAATAATCAATTCAAAGATGCAATGTTGAATAAACGCTCAACGACGGTACTGTGCTGGTCCTAGGCTAGACCGAACTAGAGACGCGAGCCTAGAACACTAATGAGGTCACGTCGTAGCACAACTAGCATCAATGAAGGACACTAAGTAGCTCTGGACAGCAAGATATAAGTGAAGATCACAACGGCAGTAAAGATAATGAGGTGAAACAACAGCCAAGCAGGATATATCAACAACTTTGTCTTCAACTTTCCTCTGAAAAAGTTTGTGCTGATTTTTTTGTTTTTTTTTTCTTCTCTCTTTTTTTCCTCACACTTTTTTTTCTTTCTCTCCTTTTTTTTTCTCTGACTTTTTTTTCTCCTTTTTTTTCTCCTTTTTTTTTCTCTCGTTTTTTTCTCTCTTTTTTTCTCCCTCTTTCCAAAACAAACTAGATAAGATGCAGATTCGATCTGGCGAAGATGTGAGTGACCTCAACTATGATTATGACAATAAACAGTGCGTAGCACGTGGTGGAAATTGGTGGATGGGATGGTGGACAACGGATGGGATAATGATGCAGCGGCTGCGTGACTAATATGAACAGAACTCGAAACTCTAAAGGAACTAGACACTAAGACCAGCAACTCGACACGGCGATGCAACCGGTAATTCAATAATGCAAACAATGAAAAGAAAATTGCAAAGGCTCAGTTTGGCTAGGACAAAGGATGAATAGATCTAACTTTTGTTTTGTGGCTTTTTCTTGGACAATAGGTAAGAAAATAAATCTAATCTAGGAAAACTGGAAATTCTCACCGAGCAACCTAAAAACTGATACCACTTGATAGAGGCGGGGTGTCCCGATCTTTCGATGAGATGATAACTATCGATTTGGTGGAGACGACTTTGACGATCCGACTACAAACGTGCACGACGTTGCGCCTTAGCAATCGCTAAACCAATCTCCTGAGGTTACTGACGATGCCGGAAGCACGGTCAGCCTGACCACGAAGGTCTATTCCTGCAAGCAATCGAAGAACGAGCAACAATATGATAAAGCAATCTGAATATTGCAAATCTATATGAGGTATTGATAATGGTGGGGATCCGTAAGCGGTCTTGGTCTGGTCGTTGGACACAAACGAAGTACACGAAGTTGCAATGGCTAACTTTTAACTAAACAAATCCCAAGGAAAAGCTACTAGATGGATCTACTTATATAGGAGCAAGGGGTGGCGGCCAAGGAGGTGGGAGGACGTCCCAAGGCAGCCTAAAACTAAATCTAGGTCGTACAAGGCCAATGGGCCCAAGTGGAGGTGATGTAACACCTTTGGACTTGTAGTTTGACTCGGATTCTGCTGCAGCATCAGATTGTTTCGTTCACAACTCAACGCTCCGGACGAATTTGAAGGTGATTCCAATTGGGTTGGAAAGTGCACGAAATCTAGTTTCCAACAAAAAAAGAATCACCCAATTCGGGGTCCGTATGAAAAACTTGTGTGTGTTTTGAGTCAGGTGTGTCTGTGCAGTCCGAATCTGAATCCAGAACGTGAGAGACTTGGACTCTATCTTCTCTTGGGCCAAAAGTGACGTGAGAGAACTTTTTGGACAGCAAATAAACATCTCTTTCTTCCTTATCTTCATATGTGGATTGTACAAATGTCCCATACACCTGCAATTAGACAAAACACAAAAGTGTGTGAAGTATTTTTGTTCTGGATAACATAAATAGATTATTGAATAGTTTGCACTAGAAATCACCTGACAAATATGCATATATGCAATATTTTTGGTCATATCCAAGGTAGTCATGTCCTCATCATCGAGCGGGAAGAAGAAGGAAAAGCTCTCAAAGTTCAGCGCCTAGTGTATTATTTGTCTGAAGTCTTGACTCCATCCAAGCAAAGATATCCTCATTATCAGAAGCTTGTGTATGGAATATACATGACCACAAAGAAGGTTGCTCATTATTTTTCTGATCATTCCATCACAGTCGTCAGCGACGCTCCACTATTAGAGATTTTGCACAAAAGAGATGCAACTGGTCGAGTGGCCAAATGGGCAATTGAACTTCTTCCCCTTGATATCAAGTTTGAGGCAAAGAAAGCCATTAAGTCCCAGGCAATAGCAGATTTCCTCGCCGAGTGGATTGAACAACAGCAGCCGACTGAAGTTCACTCGGAGCATTGGACCATGTTCTTTGATGGCTCTAAGATGTTGAATGGTTCCGGTGCTGGGGTTGTCCTAGTTTCCCCCAGAGGAGATAAGCTCAGATATGTGCTCCAGATTCACTTTGATTCCTCCAACAATGAGGCAGAATATGAGGCCCTCTTATATGGGTTGCGCATGGCCATTTCACTCGGCGTCCGTCGCCTGATGGTCTATGGCGACTCGGATTTAGTGGTCAATCAGGTGATGAAAGAGTGGGACATGAGAAGCCCAGCCATGACTGGATACTGCAGTGCAGTGAGGAAGCTGGAAAAGAAGTTCGAGGGGTTGGAGCTCCATCATATACCCCGACTGAAAAATCAAGCAGCTGATGATCTAGCAAAGATAGGTTCCAAGAGAGAAGCCATTCCGAGTGGTGTGTTCTTGGAGCATATACACACTCCGTCAGTCAAAGAAGATCCTTTCACCGAAGAAACTCCACAGCCCAAGAGTGCCACAGATCCGACTGAAGTTGAAGTCCCAGCGGTGGTCGACTTGATCATGGAGGTTTTGGTGGTCATTCCCGACTGGACAGTTCCGTATGTCGCATATATCCTGAGAAAAGAACTTCCGGAGGATGAGGAAGAGGCTCGACAGATCGTCCGTCGGTCTAAGGCCTTTACCGTAATCAAAGGACAATTATACAGAGAAAGCGCGACTGGAGTTGGTCAGAAGTGCATAACACCAGAAGAAGGTCGACTCATCCTCAATGATATTCACTCGGGGACCTGTGGTCATCATGCGTCCTCTCGGACCATCGTGGCCAAAGCATACCGAGCCGGATTTTACTGGCCAAAGGCGAATGAGATGGCAAAAGAGATAGTGGATAAGTGCGAGGGATGTCAGTTCTACTCGAATATGTCGCACAAGCCTGCGTCGGCCCTGAAGACCATGCCACTCGTCTGGCCTTTCGCAGTATGGGGACTGGACATGGTCGGTCCTTTGAGAACAGGACGAAGTGGCTTCACGCATGTACTGGTGGCAGTCGACAAGTTCACCAAGTGGATCGAGGCTAAACCAATCAAGAGCCTCGACACCGGTACTGCTGTTAGCTTCATCAGGGAACTAATATTCAGATATGGAGTCCCGCACAGCATTATTACGGATAATGGGTCGAACTTTGACTCAGAGGAATTCAGAGATTTCTGCAACTCCCAAGGCACACGGGTCGACTACGCTTCAGTCGCCCATCCGCAGTTGAATGGACAAGCAGAGCGAGCCAATGGACTGATTCTTAAGGGATTGAAGCCTCGACTGATGCGTGATCTCAAACACGCGGCTGGAGCTTGGGTCGACAAACTTCCCTCAGTGCTTTGGGGGCTGAGGACCACACCTAATCGGTCGACCGGAAGAACTCCATTCTTCTTGGTCTACGGAGCTGAAGCAGTCTTGCCGAGTGATCTTCTCCACAATGCTCCTTGAGTTGAAATCTACAACGAAGCAGAGGCTGAACAAGCGCGGCAGGACGCAGTCGACCTTTTAGAGGAAGAAAGGGAGATGGCTCTGATCCGGTCGACCATCTACCAACAAGATTTGCGTCGTTTCCACGCCAGAAATGTGAGAGGTCGAGCCTTCCAGGAAGGGGATTTAGTTCTCCGAGTGGATCAGCACAAACCACACAAGCTTGCTCCTTCTTGGGAAGGCCCCTTCATCGTCACCAAGGTTCTCCACAACGGGGCGTACCGTCTTTACAACGTCGAGCATAATATCAACGAGCCCCGAGCTTGGAACGCGGAGCTACTCCGCCCATTTTACACTTAAGTTTTATCACTCGGATGAGTTGCAATAAAGTACTTCTGTAGTTCATGGACCTCAAAATAATAGTGTCATAGTTCCTCCATAATTTCTGTCACTTTTTATTTTTGTCCAAATAAAATTCCCCCTCAGTGGGTGACTTAGCCGCGAATCCGTTTCGCCTAAGTTTGTAAAAATCCTACCGAGTGGTGAGCCAGACTCTCACTCGGAGGCTTAGCTGCGAATCCGTTTCGCCTAAGTTATCAAAAACCTACCGAGTGGTAAGCCAGACTTTCACTCGGGGGCTTAGCTGCAGCCCTGTGCTCGCCTAAGTTGTCAAAAATCCTACCGAGTGGAGAGCAACCCTCTCACTCGGGGGCTTAGCTGCAGTCCAAGCACTCGCCTAAGTTACAAAAATCCTACCGAGTGGTAAGCCAGACTTTCACTCGGGGGCTTAGCTGCAGCCCTGTGCTCGCCTAAGTTGTCAAAAATCCTACCGAGTGGAGAGCAACCCTCTCACTTGGGGGCTTAGCTGCA
>NW_021286122.1:146490-188505 GCF_002162155.2 Triticum dicoccoides
TTAGCTGCAGTCCAAGCACTCGCCTAAGTTACAAAAATCCGACCGAGTGAAGAGCAAACCTCTCACTCGGAGGCTTAGCTGCAGCCCTGTGCTCGCCTAAGTTACAAAAATCCTACCGAGTCAAGAGCGACCCTCTCACTCGGAGGCTTAGCTGCAGTCCAAGCACTCGCCTAAGTTACAAAAATCCTACCGAGTGAAGAGCGACCCTCTCACTCGGAGGCTTAGCTGCAGTCCAAGCACTCGCCTAAGTTATAAAAATCCTACCGAGTGAAGAGCAAACCTCTCACTCGGGGGCTTAGCTGCGGCCCAGTGCTCGCCTAAGTTATAGAAATCCTACCGAGTGGTAAGCCGGGCTTCCACTCGGAGGCTTAGCCGCAGCCCAGTGCTCGCCTAAGTGGACTAAAGAATAAGTCGATTGCAGTAAAGGCGCCTTGCTTTGAACCTACAAAAGACATTTCGAGCCAAAGGCAATCATATTCAAGCACCAAATTCAAGTTTGAATCGATATCTAAAGGAACCGAAAGTGCTCAGGCGTTAAGCCTGTTAAGGTTTATCGGTTACAATTCCACTCGGCATACCGAGGCAAATTTAAAGCGTCGAGCCAGAAGGAGTTTTTTAGCCCTCCTGTGGAGGGCTGGAAGGTGCAACGAATTCATCAAGGTCAATTCCGTCGGCGATCCGAGTGGCAGCTGCAAGGAAAGTTTCCATAAAGGACCTGAAGTCATGTTTCTTGGTGTTGGCCACCCGAAGGGCCGCCAGCTTCTCTTCTCGCGCATCTTTACAGTGGACTCGGGCCAGACACAGAGCAACATCTGCACCACACCGAGCCGAGGACTTCTTCCATTCCTGCACTCGACCAGGGATCGTGTTCAAGCGGGCCATCAGCGACTCAAGGTCATTCTGAAGTGTCTCCTCAGGCCAGAGTGTCGAGTCGATGCGAGAGGTGGCGGCCTTCAGCCTTGCGAGATAATCCACGACAGCTGCAACACAAGACTCCAGTCGGAAAACATCCATGGCAACTTCGTCGTTCACCGGAGAATTGACGGGGTCGAGGTTTGGCTCCAGTCGACTAGTTTCTTCTTCAAAGTTTTGACAAAATTCTGCAAGAATGATCACTGAGTCAAGGGGATGGTCGAATGGAAAAACCACGATTGGAAATGTTTGCCGAGCATAGAGGCTTACCTTCAAGCATAAGAAACAGCTTCTTGGCAAGACCACTCAGGAAGGCCTCCATATCAGTTTTCTTCCCAGTCAATTTGCTGACTTGGTCGGTCAGGGCAGCTTTATCAGTTTTTAGTCGACTGACCTCCTTGTTGGCAATCCCAAGAGCAGCTTTCAGATTGGTATTGTCTTGTTCAAGCTTGGTGACTGAAGCTAACTTCTCGTCAGCAAGCTTGATCTTCTCAGCTAGTTCGAGGTCTTTCTTCTGTTGGGCCTCCCTTACCTTACCTGCAAGTCACAGCAAGATCAGATTTTGAAACAAGCAAAGGGAAAAACAGTCGTCAGGATCTCACCAAACATACCTTCGGTCTCCTCCTTTGCCTTCGTCAGCTTCTCCTGAACCAGCTTCAAGCTCAGCTCGAGTTGAGTGTGCTTGTTTTCCAGCTCAGAGTAGCGAGCCACAAGATCACAAGAGTTCTGCGGAGAACCAATCGACTAAATGTCAAATATAATTCACTTCCGAGTGAAAAAGGAAAAACACACGTTTCTAAGACTACAGCCGAATACAAGCATTCGACCGTAGTCTCGGGGACTACACCCAGTGGGTGCACTCAGCGTGCCCCCACTAATCTTGTTGAAGACAAAGTCGACCAGTCGACCTCAAAAAAAAAGAGAGAGATGTATTCTTTAAGACTATGATCAACTGCAAGCAGTCGACCACAGTCTCGGGGACTACACCCAGTGGGTGCACTCAGCGTGCCCCCACCGGTTTGTGAAATCCAGTCGACATAGTCGACTGACAGAAAGATTGACATCATAAAGCCTAAGGCTGACTGCCAGCAGTCGACCTTAGCCTTGGGGACTACACCCAGCGGGTGCACTCAGCGTGCCCCCGCTAACACGGAGTTTAATCGACACACCCAGTGGGTGACTACTATAAATTCCGGAAAGGAAAAGTTTTTGGTTGCATATCGAACAGAACAAACAGTGGTCGACTGACCTGAACATTGCTTTGAAGGGCAGAACTGGCGTCATAAGCTGCCTGGCTCGCATCCCAGATGGTCTTTAACTGCTCCATCATGATTCCCGCCTGGCGTATCGCTTCCTTCGCCGCGCCAGCTTGGTCCTCTGGGACGTGGTGCGTCGTGAAGAGGGAGGGCTGCTGAGCACTCGTCAATGGATCTGCGAAGGACACCGTGTGTCGAGTGGTGTTCTCTTCCTCCGCAATCAGAATCTCAGGCGCCGTCACATCCTGGGGCACCTTACTGGCGGATGCTTTCCTACTTCTCCTGCGCTTCAGTGGTTCTTCATCCTCATCATCATCAGGAAGATTGATAACAGCAGTGGGTGGAGCTACAAAGAAGAATCAGGATCAGAGATCGCGAGTCAGTCGACTAAGAACGGCGTTAAGAATACAGTACCTGGTTTCGAAGTTGCTGCGTCCTCCATCTCATGGTCATCAGCCCGGGCTGAGGTTTCAGAAGTAGCAGCACTGCAACTCCAAAGGATCAGTCGACTAACTTCAGCGTCAACCAGAGACAAAGTTCACACAAAATAAGAAGATTCAAACAGCACGATTACCCTGATATGGTAGGGATGGACACCTTCATCTTCGGTAGGAGCTTAATCGTCTTCGACGGGGCCGCCCTGGGCTGCTTCGGCGCCTTTTCAGTCGGCACCGGAGAGGTGGTCCGAGGGCGCTTGGTCGACTGAACAACGGTCGCAACCCCCTTGCCACGTTCAGCCGAGGGGTCGTGGACAAGCTTCGACCGCCTTTCTGAGCGCGGTGGTACGACCTCCTCCTCCTCTTCTTCTTCATCCTCAACGTCATCTTCATCACCATCATCATCATCATCGTCGTCATCATCCTCTGCAACGTCCGAGTCCCATTCCTCCTCTTCCTG
This sequence comes from Triticum dicoccoides, assembly GCF_002162155.2. Taxonomy (NCBI): domain Eukaryota; kingdom Viridiplantae; phylum Streptophyta; class Magnoliopsida; order Poales; family Poaceae; genus Triticum; species Triticum dicoccoides. The sequence goes on from NW_021286122.1 coordinate 149,556, forward strand.
GCTCTCGCCCCCACTCGCCTCACCCTCCTCAGTCGGAGCTTGTGCCCCATTGGGCATCGAGTACAGTTCGGTGAGAGCCTAGCGGATATCAAGACAAGGATCAGTCGACCAGTCGGCAGGATAAACAGAAATGAATGCGACAAGAACACAGTGGAGAGCAGAGCAAATGTACCTTGTTTGGATCGCTGTTGTGGTCAAGTGGAGGAATTCTTCTGGCTCCGCGTGGGTTATCCTTGTTTCCGGTAACGGCTACCATCCATCTTTCCAGAGTGACATCGTCGACTGCTTCTGGATGGACTCGAGTCTCGTCTTCAGTCCCACAGTACAACCACATGCAGTGGCTCCGGAACTGACGGGGCTGGATGCGACGCCTGAGGAAGACCTCCAGGAGGTCCATGCCCGTCACTCCCTCCCGAACCAGCTGCACCACGCGCTCCATCAACATCTTCACGTCAGCTTTCTCCTCCGGAATCAACTTCAGAGAGGAAGGCTTGTTCACTCGGTCCATGGTAAACTATGGGAGTCCACTCGACTGCCCCGGCGTCGACTGGTCCTGGCAGTAGAACCAAGTCGACTGCCAGCCTCTGACTGACTCGGGAAAGGTCATGGGCGGGAAGGTGCTCTTATTCCTCACCTGGATCCCCAGACCCCCACACATTTGGACGACTCGGGTTCTCCCATCACCTGGGCTCGCCTTCTTCACGGTCTGAGAGCGACACGTGAATATATGCTTGAATAAACCCCAGTGCGGTCGACAGCCCAGAAAACCCTCACACATGGACACGAATGCGGCAAGATAGGCGATAGAATTTGGGGTAAAGTGGTGGATCTGCGCTCCAAAGAAGTTCAAGAAGCCACGGAAAAAAATACTCGGCGGCAAAGAAAATCCACGATCAACATGGGTGGCCAAGAGCACACACTCACCCTCTTCTGGCTGGGGCTGCCACTCCTTCCCCGGAAGCCTCGCAGCTCCATGAGGGATCAAGCCCTCATTGGCCATGTCGAGGAGGTCTTTCTCTGTGATGGTCGACTGGATCCAGTCTCCTTGGACCCAGCCCTTCGGCAGGCGGGATCTGGACGAGGACCCGCCGCGGCTGGTAGATCTCCCCTTTGCCTTCTCCGACGCCGACGCCTTCTTCGCACGTTCCAGCGCCGCGTCTTCTCCTTGGCCATGGTTGCCGGCGAGATGCGCGAAGGGAAGTTGTGCGAGGGCAAGAGCGAGCGCGCTGGACGGGGACGAAGGGAGCAGAGAGAGAGAGAGAGAATGCTGAGGCACAACACAGAAATCCTCGCCGAGCGCATTTATAAGGTCCCTTCCGAGTGGATGACAGGTGGGCCCGGTCGATCTAATCATATCCGGGAGCAGTTATGCAGACGGGATACGTGGCGAAGAAAGCGGCACGGAGATCGAGGCGTCTATGTCCCGTCCCATCCGAACGCCGCGGTCCGCTCCGCTTCGCGCGTGTCCCCAAATTTTGCATCCCGCGGGAACAGCAGATCAGTCTATCAGACACGGGGTTTGATGGAGGCGGGGTGTCCCGATCTTTCGATGAGATGATAACTATCGATTTGGTGGAGACGACTTTGATGATCCGACTACAAACGTGCACGACGTTGCGCCTTAGCACTCGCTAAACCAACTCCGAGAGGTTATTGACCATGCCGGAGCACAATCAACCTGACCACGAAGGTCTATTCCTGCAAGCAATCGAAGAACAAGCAAGAATATGATAAAAGCAATCTGAATATTGCGAGTATATATGAAGTATTGATAAAGGTGGGGATCCGTAAGCGGTCTTGGTCTGGTCGTTGGACACAAACGAAGTACACGAAGTTGCAATGGCTAACTTTTAACTAAACAAATCCCAAGTAAAAGCTACTAGATGGATCTACTTATATAGGAGCAAGGGGTGGCGGCCAAGGAGGTGGGAGGACGTCCCAAGGCAGCCTAAAACTAAATCTAGGTCGTACAAGGCCAATGGGCCCAAGTGGAGGTGATGTAACACCTTTGGACTTGTAGTTTGACTCGGATTCTGCTGCAGCATCAGATTGTTTCGTCCACAAATCAACGCTCCGGACGAATTTGAAGGCGATTCCAATTGGGTTGGAAAGTGCACGAAATCTAGTTTCCAAAAAAAAGAATCACCCAATTCGGAGTCCGTATGAAAAACTTGTGTGCGTTTTGAGTCAGGTATGTCTGTGCAGTCCGAATCTGAATCCAGAACGTGAGAGACTTGGACTCTATCTTCTCTTGGGCCAAAAGTGACGTGAGAGAACTTTTTGGACAGCAAATAAACATCTCTTTCTTCCTTATCTTCATATGTGGATTGTACAAATGTCCCATACACCTGCAATTAGACAAAACACAAAAGTGTGTGAAGTATTTTTGTTCTGGATAACATAAATAGATTATTGAATAGTTTGCACTAGAAATCACCTGACAAATATGCATATATGCAATATTTTTGGTCATATCCAAGGTAGTCATGTCCTCATCATCCTCCCCTTCTTGAAAATAAAGCCGTCCTCGGCGTTGCTTAATCTGAAATGTGGCTAACAAAAGAGACAAGGTGTACATGTTGTATATGTATTTGTCATCCATTTTTACTTCCCTTGATTTTTGCATATATGACACATGAATAGATGAGTAACTTGCATAGTTCATAAAATCTAAAGCCAAAAAATTAGCACAAGAAGTAGAAGGCATGAAAATATTGCAACTCAGTTTGCACATATAAGTGAAGCTCTTATTCATTTCAAAAGATTGACAATGTTCATCATTAAACCATCCCAACATTGGTGAATAAACCTTACTTGCATCAAATTTACATGCTACAACATGCTTAAATAAGCAAACATGCAATAAGTCATTCAACACAGAATCATCACCAAGATTAGAGGTCATATCAAAGTGATTAAACATTGGTTCTTTTGCATCAATAGTTAATTCAATGGGTGCACTCAAAATTGTTGGTATTTCAGTTGTTTGATCACATGGCAAAGTCAAATTATCAACGTAGTCCTCTAAAATAGGAGGTGTGATCAAAGTAGTGGGTAGCTCATCAGATGGTGCATTCAAATTGACAAGGCATTCATCATTCTCATGTAGAGATGGAAGATCAGTACCTTTGTCATTACCTCTTATGATCAACTCAGATGATGTAGCCACTCTCGGGGGCGATGTGTCACATGGTGAAGGTGATGTAGTCCTGACAACAACGGATGTGGTTGTCATAGTATGCCTAGTAGTTGAAGGAACAATCATATCAACTCTTGGAATGTGCACCGTGCGCTTGTTCTCCTCGTGGCCAACACGTCGTTTTATTTCCTGTTCAGCTTTGCAAGCAAGATGAAACAAATGGTCCATAGGATAACACTCTTCATGAATTAGTATCTCTTGAATATCCCGGTTTAATCCTTCCCAAAATCTATCCATAAAATCATCTTCACTTTCTTCTAAAGAGGAATGCAATAAGGTAGTTTGTAAATCATCATAATATTTTGTTACAGTTTCACTACCTTGTTTTAAGTGTTGCAACTTCTTAATCATGTCACGAGTATAATAAGCAGGGACGAAAGTATGTCGCATGGCAAGTTTCAAATCATCCCAAGTAGTAGGTATATAATCAGGGTGTAACCGACAATATTCACTCCACCAAACCAAAGCATAACCAGTGAAAGAACCAACCGCAACCTTAACCTTTTTATGTTCATCGAAATTATGGGAAGCAAATATATTTTTTATGTCGAACTCCCATTCAATATATAAAGCAGGTTTAAAACGGCCATTAAATGGTGGTATAGATACATTAACCTGATCATGTGCATTTGGATGTTTGAGCACCTCTCGTGACGGTTGTGGTATTTGCAAAGGTGGTGGCACGTCTCCCGCGATCGACAAAGCCCATGAATTGACTCTGGATCCTGTCATGATTAGTAGAACAAGAAACAAAACCCAAAAATAATGTTCCTATAACTACTAGGATGTGGTGGTAAAACGCTCACAGTAAAGCAAATATCAATGTCTTACAAGTTCTTACCATGCAGCAGGCGGTGATCGGCAACCAGCGGTGTCAAGTAACTCCGAATATTGAGTAAAGCGATTGCCAGGGGAGCGTACGTATACACGGTGTAGAAATATGTGGAGCTGGGTTGGCTATATATGGTAGCAAAAGATTAGCAATAATCAATTCAAAGATGCAATGTTGAATAAACGCTCAACGACGGTACTGTGCTGGTCCTAGGCTAGACCGGACTAGAGACGCGAGCCTAGAACACTAATAAGGTCACGGCGTATCACAACTAGCATCAATGAAGGATACTAAGTAGCTCTTGACAGCAAGATATAAGTGAAGATCACAACGGCAGTGAAGATAAAGATGAAAAACAACTGCCAAGCAGGATATACAACAACTCTCTCTTCAACTTTCCTCTTGAAAAGTTTGAGACAATTTTTTGATAAATTCTTTCAAAGAATGCTACTAACTCAAGCTTTCCAATGCAAAAAGAATCACTCAATTCTGAGTTGATATGAGGAGTCAAAGAATTCTAAAACTGGCCTGAAAAATTCGAACAAGCTGTGTTCATGAACTTCGGAGGGCAAAAAGACCTATTTAGAAGCCGATTTTGAGGTGTCAAATATTGAACTAGCTTCTGCAACTATTTAGATGCGGCTCGTCGCTATCTTCAATTTGAGTACTCATGGAGCCAAAACGGACTTCGTATGAGGAAGATACACCTGTTTTACTGAACAGTGCGCAAAACAGATTCCAATCCGAATTCAGGTACGAGATTGATTCTAGATAGATCCAATTTTTTTTCTTCTCTCTTTTTTTTCTCACGCTTTTTTTTCTTTTTCTTCTCCCTCTTTTTCTTTTTTTTTCTTTCGTTTTTTCTCTCTTTTTTTTATCTTCTTTTTCTCCCTCTTTCCAAGACAAACTAGATAAGATGCAGATTCGATCTGGCGAAGATGTGAGTGACCTCAACTATGATTGTGACAATAAACAGTGCGTAGCACGTGGTGGAAATTGGTGGATGGGATGGTGGACAGCGGATGGAATAATGATGCAGCGGCTGCGTGACTAATGTGAACAGAACTCGAAACTCTAAAGGAACTAGACACTAAGACCAGCAACTCGACACGACGATGCAACCGATAATTCAACTATGCAAGCAATGAAAAGAAAATTGCAAAGGCTCAGACTGGCTTGGACCAAGGATGAATAGATCTAACTTTTGTTTTGTGGCTTTTTCTTGGACAATAGGTAAGAAAATAAATCTAATCTAGGAAAAACTGGAAATTCTCACCGAGCAACCTGAAAACTGATACCACTTGATAGAGGCGGGGTGTCCCGATCTTTCGATGAGATGATAACTATCGATTTGGTGGAGACGACTTTGACGATCCGACTACAAACGTGCACGACGTTGCGCCTTAGCAATCGCTAAACCAACTCCGAGAGGTTATTGACCATGCCGGAGCACAATCAACCTGACCACGAAGGTCTATTCCTGCAAGCAATCGAAGAACAAGCAAGAATATGATAAAAGCAATCTGAATATTGCGAGTATATATGAAGTATTGATAAAGGTGGGGATCCGTAAGCGGTCTTGGTCTGGTCGTTGGACACAAACGAAGTACACGAAGTTGCAATGGCTAACTTTTAACTAAACAAATCCCAAGTAAAAGCTACTAGATGGATCTACTTATATAGGAGCAAGGGGTGGCGGCCAAGGAGGTGGGAGGACGTCCCAAGGCAGCCTAAAACTAAATCTAGGTCGTACAAGGCCAATGGGCCCAAGTGGAGGTGATGTAACACCTTTGGACTTGTAGTTTGACTCGGATTCTGCTGCAGCATCAGATTGTTTCGTCCACAAATCAACGCTCCGGACGAATTTGAAGGCGATTCCAATTGGGTTGGAAAGTGCACGAAATCTAGTTTCCAAAAAAAAGAATCACCCAATTCGGAGTCCGTATGAAAAACTTGTGTGCGTTTTGAGTCAGGTATGTCTGTGCAGTCCGAATCTGAATCCAGAACGTGAGAGACTTGGACTCTATCTTCTCTTGGGCCAAAAGTGACGTGAGAGAACTTTTTGGACAGCAAATAAACATCTCTTTCTTCCTTATCTTCATATGTGGATTGTACAAATGTCCCATACACCTGCAATTAGACAAAACACAAAAGTGTGTGAAGTATTTTTGTTCTGGATAACATAAATAGATTATTGAATAGTTTGCACTAGAAATCACCTGACAAATATGCATATATGCAATATTTTTGGTCATATCCAAGGTAGTCATGTCCTCATCATCCTCCCCTTCTTGAAAATAAAGCCGTCCTCGGCATTGGTTAATCTGAAATGTGGCTAACAAAAGAGACAAGGTGTACATGTTGTATATGTATATGTCATCCATTTTTACTTCCCTTGATTTTTGCATATATGACACATGAATAGATGAGTAACTTGCATAGTTCATAAAATCTAAAGCCAAAAAATTAGCACAAGAAGTAGAAGGCATGAAAATATTGCAACTCAGTTTGCACATATAAGTGAAGCTCTTATTCATTTCAAAAGATTGACAATGTTCATCATTAAACCATCCCAACATTGATGAATAAACCTTACTTGCATCAAATTTACATGCTACAACATGCTTAAATAAGCAAACATGCAATAAGTCATTCAACACAGAATCATCACCAAGATTAGAGGTCATATCAAAATGATTAAACATTGGTTCTTTTGCATCAATAGTTAATTCAATGGGTGCACTCAAAATAGTTGGTATTTCAGTTGTTTGATCACATGGCAAAGTCAAATTATCAACGTAGTCCTCTAAAATAGGTGGTGTGATCAAAGTAGTGGGTAGCTCATCAGATGGTGCATTCAAATTGACAAGGCATTCATCATTCTCATGTAGAGATGGAAGATCAGTACCTTTGTCATTACCTCTTATGATCAACTCAGATGATGTAGCCACTCTCGGGGGCGATGTGTCACATGGTGGAGGTGATGTAGTCCTGACAACAACGGATGTGGTTGTCATAGTATGCCTAGTAGTTGAAGGAACAATCATATCAACTCTTGGAATGTGCACCGTGCGCTTGTTCTCCTCGTGGCCAACACGTCGTTTTATTTCCTGTTCAGCTTTGCAAGCAAGATGAAACAAATGGTCCATAGGATAACACTCTTCATGAATTAGTATCTCTTGAATATCACAGTTTAATCCTCCCCAAAATCTATCCATAAAATCATCTTCACTTTCTTCATATGAAGAAGTTATGCCTGTTTTACTGAACAGTGCACAAAACAGATTCCAATCCGAATTCAACTACGAGATTGAGCCTAGATAGATCCGAATTTTGTTTTTTTTCTCCTCTCTTTTTTTTCTCACACTTTTTTTTCTTTTCCTTTCTTTTTTTTCTCTGACTTTTTTTTTACTTTTTTTCTCTCGTTTTTTTTCTCTATCTTTTTTTTCTCTCTCCCTCTTTCCAAAACAAACTAGATAAGATGTAGAGTGGATCAAGCGAAGATGGGAACGATCTCAACTATGATTATGACAATGAACGGTGGGTAGCATGTGGAGGAAATTGATGGATGAGTGGTGGACAGCGGAAGGGATAATGATGCAGCGGCGACGTGACTAATGTGAACAGAACTCGAAACTCTAAACGACCTAGACACTAAGACCAGCAACTCGACACGACGATGCAACCGATAATTCAACTATGCAAGCAATGAAAAGAAAATTGCAAAGGCTCAGACTGGCTTGGACAAAGGATGAATAGATCTAACTCTATTTTGTGGATTTTACTTGGACAATAGGTAAGAAAATAAATCTAATCTAGGAAAACTGGAAATTCTCACCGAGCAACCTGAAAACTGATACCACTTGATAGACACGGGGTGTCCCGATCTTTCGATGAGATGATAACTATCGATTTGGTGGAGACGACTTTGACGATCCGACTACAAACGTGCACGACGTTGCGCCTTAGCAATCGCTAAACCAACTCCGAGAGGTTATTGATCACGCCGGAGCACAATCAACCTGACCACGAAGGTCTATTCCTGCAAGCAATCGAAGAACAAGCAAGAATATGATAAAAGCAATCTGAATATTGCGAGTATATATGAAGTATTGATAAAGGTGGGGATCCGTAAGCGGTCTTGGTCTGGTCGTTGGACACAAACGAAGTACACGAAGTTGCAATGGCTAACTTTTAACTAAACAAATCCCAAGTAAAAGCTACTAGATGGATCTACTTATATAGGAGCAAGGGGTGGCGGCCAAGGAGGTGGGAGGACGTCCCAAGGCAGCCTAAAACTAAATCTAGGTCGTACAAGGCCAATGGGCCCAAGTGGAGGTGATGTAACACCTTTGGACTTGTAGTTTGACTCGGATTCTGCTGCAGCATCAGATTGTTTCGTCCACAACTCAACGCTCCGGACGAATTTGAAGGCGATTCCAATTGGGTTGGTAAGTGCATGAAATCTAGTTTCCAACAAAAAAAGAATCACGTCGCGCCTTAGCAATCGCTAAACCAACTCCGAGAGGTTATTGACCACGCCGGAGCACGATCAACCTGACCACGAGGGTCTGTTTCCTGCGAGCAAACGAAGAACAAGCAAGAAACTGAGATTGCAATCTGGATATTGCGAATATAAGATGAAAGCTTTATTGATCAAGGTGGGGTTCTGTGACGCCTTTGTCTGGTCGTTGAACACAAACGAAGTACGCGAAGTTGCAGCTATGGCGAATTTTTAATCTAAACAAAACCCAAAGTCTGAACGATGCCCTAAGGGCTGTATATATGGAGGAAGAGGGGGGGAATTTCGTGGCCCTTGGTGGAGGGGTCCGAAATCAACCCTATCTCTTGTTTCCCCACACATAGAGACTCTAAAAATAGCCTATACTTATGTATTTCGAAATTACATGGGCCTGGCCCAATAATAAGGTGACGCAGCACCTAAAATAGCCTCGGGACGAAATTTGTGAAGGGGCATCTTGTATATTTCGTCCAAGGCTCCATGCACCCATTATGGTGGCTTCAAAGTCCTGAAATCATCACTTGTAACTCCGTTCTTGTTCCCCTTGCGCATGCCATCATCTCCATGCTTGTTCTTGCTCCAATGTTCATCCTTCTCCAAGCTAGGCCCTTCATTTGTAAGCAAAACAAATGTATCCAATTTAGGCAGCATCATATTCTCATGAACATTAGAATCATTACCAAGAAACGAAAGTACCTGGTAATTTAGTTGGCGTGCACGAGCTCTAGTAATTGGTCCAGTATGTATAGCAGCAGGGGCTGTGGGTGTAACAATTGTATTGATGTCCTCATCAGCAACCACCAAGTACGTCTACAAGAAGAGGCCCTCCGTCAAGAGCGACAAGAAAAGGCGCACACCTTGAGGAGTGCCAAGAGATGAGGAACCGTGCAAGAATTCCACGTCCTCAATGTTAAGATAATCAAGTGGAGCACGAGGAACAAGAGGTTCAAGATCTTCCACCACGACAAGAGCATCATCACCATCAACCCGCATGCATTGAAGAGCAATGCAATGACAAGCTCAAGTTCACCATCCCTAAGTTCTCCGGTGGTGCCAAACCCGAAGACTACCTTTCATGGGCATTGAAGGTTGACAAGAGCTTTCGCTTACACAACTGTGAAGAAGAGAAGAAAATTGCCATGGCATCACCAGAGTTCCAAGACTATGTTCTCATTTGGTGGGAGCAAGTCATTGAGAGGCAAGAAGCAAGAGGTGACCCACCCATCATAACATGGAATCAAATGAAGGATGTCATGCGCGCATGCTTTGTACCTGATGGGGTTATGTACCTAGGGTAGGGTCATGGACCTGATCTAAGTACCTTACCCAAGGACATCCTTAGAAGAGGTCGCCTTCCAGTCGACCAACGAAGGACTCACTCGACTGACTTGAAGGACTCGACCACGAAGACTCACTCGACCACCAGGAGGTCAAGAGGCACTCTGCACTGCAACGGCCTGTAATTAAGTAGGCTTTATGATAGTAAAGACACTTTATGTGGGGCGTTACCAGTAACGCCCCAGACTTAACTCACCTTAAACCCTCTCCTACGTGGGTTGGCTGGGGTCCTGGCGCACTCTATATAAGCCACCCCCCTCCACAGGCAGAAGGGTTCGGCACCTTGTAACTCATATACTCATAATCCACTCGACCGCCTCCGGGCTCCGAGACGTAGGGCTATTACTTCTTCCGAGAAGGGCCTGAACTCGTACATCTCTTGTGTTTACAACCTCTCCATAGCTAGGACCTTGCCTCTCCATACCTACACCCCACTCTACTGTCAGGCTTAGAACCACGACAGTACCCACATACTATAGTCGCGACCTCTTCAAGAAATTGCAAATCCTCAAGCAAGGCACCAAGTCTGTTGAAGAATACTACAAGGAAATGGAGATTGCCATGATCCGAGACAATGTCACGGAAGATGAGGAGCACACCATGACACTTTTCTCGAATGGCCTCAACCATCCTATCAAGAAGATTGCCGATTTCCAAGCTTACTCCAACCTCCTCAAGCTAGTGCACCTAGCTACCAAGGCCGAGCGACAAGTGCAAGATGACTACAAGTATGCCATGTACTCTTCCAAGACCTACGGCTCGTACCATCAAGCTTCAATGACTACGACGCCTACTACCTCGACCAAGGCTTCACCAAGCAACAGTGACAAGTCAAGCTACGAGAAACCTTCATCATCTTTGACACCTTCAAGTCGCCCTTCCTCTACAAGTAAGTTCAAGCCGAGAGCTTCATCATCAACAACTCCAACCGATGAGACTGACAAGACAAGTTCCATCAAGTGTTTTACTTGCTAAGGCCGAGACCACAAGACATACTAATGTCCCACTCGACGCACCATGATTGCCAACGACGCGACACCTATGACTCGATGGGTGAGGAAGAAATGGAAGCCTTTGAGCATGTGGCCATGCACCGACACATGAATGAAGATGACCAAGTCTTTTGTGACAATGATTCGAGCCCCGCTCTCATTGTCCCCAAGGTCTTGGCACTTCAACACCAACAAGACGAAGACCAATGTTGCCACATCTTCCACACCAAAGCGGGCATCAATGGACGTTCCACGAAGGTCGTCATCGATGGAAGAAGTTGCCACAAGTTGGCAAGTGAAGAACTATGCTCCAAGCTACAATTGGTCAAGATGAAGCATCCTCATCCCTACAAGGTCCAATGGCTTAGCAACTCTGGCACCATCCAAGTGGAGCACACCGTTCAAGTCTCCTTCAATATTGGCGCATATGAAGACACCTTGGAATGTGATGTGGTTCCCATGTCCGTTTTCCATATCCTACTTGGACGACCTTGGCAATTCAACCGCGGTGTCATCCACAATGGGCAAACCAATCACTCTAGCTTCAAGATGAAGGGAAAGGAGTACGTGCTACGACCTATGTCACCAAGTCAAGTGATCACCGACAAGCAAGCATCTACCCATTGTGGAGATAATAGTGAGAGAGTGACCCACCAAAAAGAGAGTGAGTGCCACAAGCCCAAAATGAGCGCCTCCACGATGAGCGACAAGAAAAACTTAGTGCTTTTTGCTACCAAGAGAGACATGAGAGAAGTGTATGAGAACCCATAGACCATTTACTCACTATGTCCTAGTGTGCAAGGATGAAGCGACAAGGACTAACAACTCTCACCATCTACCTTTAATGTTATCTTGTTTGCTGCAGGAATTCAAGGACGTCTTCCCTGATGAGCTACCTGATAAAGGCAAAGGTGTCCCGTCTTTCGATGAGATGGTGGATTTCACTTTGGTGGAAGTCGACTTTGACGATCCGACTACGAACGTGCGAGGACGTCGCGCCTTAGCAATCGCTAAACCAACTCCGAGAGGTTATTGACCACGCCGGAGCACGATCAACCTGACCACGAGGGTCTGTTTCCTACGAGCAAACGAAGAACAAGCAAGAAACTGAGATTGCAATCTGGATATTGCGAATATAAGATGAAAGCTTTATTGATCAATGTGGGGTTCTGTGACGCCTTTGTCTGGTCGTTGAACACAAACGAAGTACGCGAAGTTGCAGCTATGGCGAACTTTTAATCTAAACAAAACCCAAAGTCTAAACGATGCCCTAAGGGCTGTATATATGGAGGAAGAGGGGGGGAATTTCGTGGCCCTTGGTGGAGGGGTCCGAAATCAACCCTATCTCTTGTTTCCCCACACATACGGACTCTAAAAATAGCCTATACTTATGTATTTCGAAATTACATGGGCCTGGCCCAATAATAAGGTGACGCAGCACCTAAAATAGCCTCGGGACGAAATTTATGAAGTGGCATCTTGTATATTTTGTCCAAGGCTTCATGCACCCATTATGGTGGCTTCAAAGTCCTGAAATCATCACTTGTAACTCCGTTCTTGTTCCCCTTGCGCATGCCATCATCTCCATGCTTGTTCTTGCTCCAATGTTCATCCTTCTCCAAGCTAGGCCCTTCATTTGTAAGCAAAACAAATGTATCCAATTTAGGCAGCATCATATTCTCATGAACATTAAAATCATTACCAAGAAACGAAAGTACCTGGTAATTTAGTTGGCGTGCATGAGCTCTAGTAATTGGTCCAGTATGTATAGCAGCAGGGGCTGTGGGTGTAACAATTGTATTGATGTCCTCATCATCCTCCCCTTCTTGAAATGAAGTCGTCCTCGACGGAAGTTCATCTTCCTCACCCAAATAAGGCTTCAAATCTGCAATGTTAAAAGTGGGACTAACCCCAAAATCTGCAGGCAGCTCAAGTTTATATGCATTATCATTTATTTTCTCTAACACCTTAAAGGGACCATTAGCACGTGGCATTAACTTTGATTTTCGCAAATCAGGAAATCTATCCTTACGCAAATGTAACCAAACAAGATCTCCAGGTGCAAACACAACATGTTTTCTACCCTTATCTCCTGCAAGTTTATATTTAGCATTCATACGCTCAATGTTTTCCTTAGTTAACTCATGCATTTTTAAAATCAATTCAGCACGTTGTTTAGCATCAAAATTAACCTTCTCCGAAGATGGAAGAGGCAACAAATCAATAGGTGCACGAGGTAGGAAACCATACACAACTTCAAAAGGGCACATCTTAGTAGTAGAATGCAATGAACGATTATAAGCAAATTCAATATGAGGCAAGCATTCCTCCCACATTTTCTTATTATTCTTCAAAACAGCCCTAAGCATAGTAGACAACGTTCTATTGACTACTTCAGTTTGTCCATCAGTTTGGGGGTGACAAGTAGTACTAAAAAGCAGTTTAGTCCCCAACTTAGCCCATAAACATCTCCAAAAGTGGCTAAGAAATTTAGTATCACGATCTGAAACAATAGTATTTGATGAGGACATCAATACAATTGTTACACCCACAGCCCCTGCTGCTATACATACTGGACCAATTACTAGAGCTCGTGCACGCCAACTAAATTACCAGGTACTTTCGTTTCTTGGTATTGATTCTAATGTTCATGAGAATATGATGCTGCCTAAATTGGATACATTTGTTTTGCTTACAAATGAAGGGCCTAGCTTGGAGAAGGATGAACATTGGAGCAAGAACAAGCATGGAGATGATGGCATGCGCAAGGGGAACAAGAACGGAGTTACAAGTGATGATTTCAGGACTTTGAAGCCACCATAATGGGTGCATGAAGCCTTGGACGAAATATACAAGATGCCACTTCATAAATTTCGTCCCGAGGCTATTTTAGGTGCTGCGTCACCTTATTATTGGGCCAGGCCCATGTAATTTCGAAATACATAAGTATAGGCTATTTTTAGAGTCCGTATGTGTGGGGAAACAAGAGATAGGGTTGATTTCGGACCCCTCCACCAAGGGCCACGAAATTCCCCCCTCTTCCTCCATATATACAGCCCTTAGGGCATCGTTTGGACTTTGGGGATTTGTTTAGTTAAAAGTTAGCCATTGCAACTTCGTGTACTTCGTTTGTGTCCAACGACCAGACCAAGACCGCTTCCGGATCCCCACCATTATCAATACTTCATATATATTTGCAATATTCAGATTGCTTTATCATATTCTTGCTCGTTCTTCGATTGCTTGCAGGAATAGACCTTCGTGGTCAGGCTGACCGTGCTTCCAGCATCGTCAGTAACCTCAGGAGATTGGTTTAGCGATTGCTAAGGCGCAACGTCGTTCACGTTTGTAGTCGGATCGTCAAAGTCGTCTCCACCAAATCGATAGTTATCATCTCATCGAAAGATCGGGACCCTCGCCTCTATCAAGTGGTATCAGTTTTCAGGTTGCTCGGTGAGAATTTCCAGTTTTCCTAGATTAGATTTACTTTCTTACCTATTGTCCAAGAAAAAGCCACAAAAAAGAGTTAGATCTATTCATCCTTGGTCCAAGCCAGTCTGAGCCTTTGCAATTTTCTTTTCATTGATTGCATAGTTGAATTATCGATTGCATCGTCGTGTCGAGTTGCTGGTCTTAGTGTCTAGTTCGTTTAGAGTTTCGAGTTCTGTTCACATTAGTCACGCCACCACTGCATCATTATCTCTTCCGCTGTCCACCACCCATCCATCAATTTCCACCACGTGCTACCCACCATTCATTGTCATAATAATAGTTGAGATCGTTCACATCTTCACTTGATCCAATCTGCATCTTATCTAGTTTGTTTTGGAAAGAGGGAGAAAAAAAGAGAGAAAAAAAACGAGAGAAAAAAAAGGAAAAAAAAGTCAGAGAAAAAAAAGGAGAGAAAGAAAAAAAAAGTGTGAGGAAAAAAAAGAGAGAAGAAAAAAAAACAAAAAAATTGTCTCAAACTTTTCAAGAGGAAAGTTGGAGAGAGAGTTGTTGTATATCCTGCTTGGCAGTTGTTTTTCATCATTATCTTCACTGCCGTTGTGATCTTCACTTATATCTTGCTGTCAAGAGCTACTTAGTCTCCTTCATTGATGCTAGTTGTGCTACGCCGTGACCTCATTAGTGTTCTAGGCTCGCGTCTCTAGTCCGGTCTAGCCTAGGACCAGCACAGTACCGTCATTGAGCGTTTATTCAACATTGCATCTTTGAATTGATTATTGCTAATCTTTTGCTACCATATATAGCCAACCCAGCTCCACATATTTCTACACCGTGTATACGTACGCTCCCCTGGCAATCGCTTTACTCAATATTCGGAGTTACTTGACACCGCTGGTTGCCGATCACCGCCTGCTGCATGGTAAGAACTTGTAAGACATTGATATTTGCTTTACTGTGAGCGTTTTACCACCACATCCTAGTAGTTATAGGAACATTATTTTTGGGTTTTGTTTCTTGTTCTACTAATCATGACAGGATCCAGAGTCAATTCATGGGTTTTGTCGATCGCGGGAGACGTGCCACCACCTTTGCAAATACCACAACCGTCACGAGAGGTGCACAAACATCCAAATGCACATGATCAGGTTAATGTATCTATACCACCATTTAATGGCCGTTTTAAACCTGCTTTATATATTGAATGGGAGTTTGACATAAAAAAGCAGTTTAGTCCCCAACTTAGCCCATAAACATCTCCAAAAGTGGCTAAGAAATTTAGTATCACGATCTGAAACAATAGTATTTGGCACACCATGCAAGTGAATAATTTCACGAAAGAACAAATCAGCAACATTAACAGCATCATCGCTTTTATGACATGGTATAAAGTGTGCCATTTTCGAGAATCTATCCACGACAACAAATATGCTATCCCTCCCCTTCTTTGTTCGAGGTAAACCTAAAACAAAGTCCATAGATATATCCTCCCAAGGAACACTAGGTACAGGCAAAGGCATATATAAACCATGAGGATTGAGTCGTGACTTAGCTTTTTGACATGTAGTGCATCGAGCAATAAAACGCTCAACATCCCGTCTCATCTTTGGCCAAAAGAAATGTGTAGAAAGTACGTCCTCCGTCTTCTTCACGCCAAAGTGTCCCATTAATCCTCCTCCATGCGCCTCCTGCAACAACAAAAGACGAACGGAGCTAGCTGGAATGCATAGCTTGTTAGCACGAAACACAAATCCATCGTTAACGACAAACTTGTTCCACATTCTTCCTTCTTTAAAATTTTGCATTACATCTTTAAAATCAGCATCATGCACATATTGATCTTTGATGGTCTCCAAACCAAATATTTTGAAGTCAAGTTGTGAAAGCATAGTATAGCGACGAGACAATGCATCAGCGATAACATTTTCTTTTCCCTTCTTGTGTTTAATGACATAAGGGAAAGTCTCAATGAATTCAACCCATTTAGCATGTCTACGATTCAGTTTAGCTTGACTTTTAATATGTTTCAAAGATTCATGATCAGAATCTATAACAAATTCTTTGGGCCATAAATAATGTTGCCATGTTTCTAAAGTCCGAACAAGAGCATATAATTCTTTATCATAAGTAGAATAATTCAGACTAGGCCCACTCAATTTTTCAGAAAAGTATGCAACAGGTTTGCCATCTTGTAATAACACACCTCCTAATCCAATTCCACTAGCATCACATTCAAGCTCAAAAGTCATATTAAAATCAGGAAGTTGGAGTAAAGGAGCATGTGTCAACTTATCTTTCAATACCGTGAAGGCTTCTTCCTGTGCGGTACCCCAAACAAAAGGCACATCCTTCTTTGTAAGCTCGTTGAGAGGTGCAGCAATGGTGCTGAAATCTCTCACAAAACGCCTATAGAATCCAGCGAGGCCAAGAAAACTCCTCACTTGTGTGACCATTTTGGGCTGCGACCAACTCTCAATAGCTTCAATCTTGGCTTTGTCAACTTCAATTCCCTGTGGAGTAACAACATAGCCAAGAAAAGATACTCGGTCGGTGCAAAAGGTGCACTTCCCAAGGTTACCAAACAAACGTGCATCACGTAGAGCAATACAAACAGCACGTAAATGTTCCAAATGTTCTTCCAAAGATCTGCTATAAATCAGTATGTCATCAAAGTAAACTACCACAAATCGTCCAATGAAAGCACGTAAAACTTCGTTCATTAATCTCATGAAAGTACTAGGTGCATTAGTTAACCCAAAAGGCATGACTAACCACTCATATAATCCAAACTTAGTTTTAAATGCTGTTTTCCATTCATCTCCCAATTTCATACGAATTTGATGGTAGCCACTACGCAAATCAACTTTGGAGAATATTGTAGAGCCACTCAATTCATCAAGCATATCATCTAGCCTAGGAATAGGATGACGATAACGAATAGTAATATTATTAATGCCTCTACAATCAACACACATACGTGATGTACCATCCTTTTTCGGCACTAGAATAATAGGAACAGCACAAGGACTAAGGGATTCGCGTATATAACCTTTGTCGAGAAGCTCTTGTACTTGGCGCATAATCTCCTTCGTCTCCTCTGAATTAAGTCAATCTGATGCTCAATCCCTCGAATAGGCGGTCATCCCGGTGGCACATCTTGTGGAAAAACGTCAGCGAACTCCTGCAAAATGTTAGTGACAGCAGGAGGCAAAGAGGAAGGCACGTCCTCGAATGAAAATAATGCCTCTTTGCACACAAAAGCATAACAAACAGATTTGCTGAAATCTAGCTCATCAATATCAGATTTGGTGGCAAATAAACATGCACTTTTCAATTTAATTTCAGAAGCAACACTAGATGGTTTATTATTAGGCTTCATTTGTTGCTCAAATTCTTTTGCCACAATCTGATTTTCACTCTTATTCTTCTCCTGTTGTGCTTTATTAGCTCTATTAATATCATCTTTCAAAATGGAATCAGGAGTCATAGGAAGCAAAGTAATATTTTTATCCTTATGAACAAGAGTATAGTGATTGTTTCTACCATGGTGTACAGAATTTTTATCAAATTGCCATGGTCTACCAAGTAATAAGGAACATGCTTGCATAGGTACCACATCACAATCAACATAATCAGCATATGTAGAGATACTAAAATGCACACGAACAGTACGTGTTACCTTACCCTTGCCGCTGTTGTTGAACCATTGGATGTAGTAAGGATGTGGATGTGGTCTTGTGGTGAGAGAAAGCTTCTCCACCATCTCCATGCTAGCCAAGTTGTTACAGCTCCCTCCGTCTATTATGACGTGCATAGAACGTTCCTTCACAACTCCCTTGGTATGGAACAAATTGTGCCTCTGATTTTGCTCAGCTTGTGTGACCTGCACACTCAAAACACGTTGAGCAACTAAACATTCATACCTGTCAGCGTCTTCAGGAGCCATGTATTGCGTCTCATGATCAGAATCATCTCCACCATGTTCTTCACGTGTAATAAGAGCCAATGTCTCTTCATCATAGTCACTAGCGGACTCATATCCACCATCCGCGGTAGCAATCATCACACGCGGAGATTTGCATTCCCTCGCATAATGACCTCCTCCCTTACAACGACGACAAATAATATCACTTGTGTGCCCTGTTGATGCCATGGAAGAAGAAGAACGCTGTGCAGGACCCGCAGGTGCGCTCTTGGAAGATAATGGTGGTTGTGCCTGTTTTCTTGTATCACGGCTGGAGGTGGCACCGGATGGAGGTGCTGGTGCAGTTGAAGTAGAAGATGCACGTGGTGTCCATGATGAAGGTCGGCCTGCAGAAAAGTTAGTTCGCCCCAATGCTTGTCGATCCTGCACTTCACGTTCAGCTTTACAAGCAAGATGGAACAAACGAGTGATATTAGTATACTCCTTATAGTCTAGAATGGTCTGAATCTCTCTATTTAATCCACCCAGAAAACGTGCAAGCATAGCTTCATTCTCCTCAACAATACCACATCTAATCATGCCAGTTTGTAATTCCTGATAATATTCTTCTACAGAATTTTTCCCTTGTCTTAAACGCTGCAATTTTTGAAGCAATTCACGTTGATAATATGGTGGAACCCAACGCGTACGCATAGCAGTTTTCAAAGCGGCCCAAGTAGTTGGAATAGGATACAATCTACAATGTTCAGACCACCATACACATGCAAAACTAGTGAAAGCACAAACAGCAGCAGCAACTCGTCTCTCCTCAGGATATTGTAAACATGTAAATCGTTGTTCAGTTTCTAACTCCCAAGTAAGATATATATCAGGAACATATCTACCCTCAAATGGTGGAATATTCAATTTCAGTTTAGGAATATGGACATCATCTCGTACCTGAGGTGGTGGTGCAGGCCTACCATTACGAATATATACCTGAGGTCGACCTGCTGGTGGTGGTGCTGGTGGCTGCTCGTAGATCTGATTTTGATCAACCTCATCCTCATAATCGCCCGCATACTCATCATCCTCCTGGGTACTAGCAACAGCAGTAGCAGGAGCCACAGAAGTATCAACAGCAGCACCAACAGTTTGGCCAAACGCAAGAGGAACACGGCTCGCTCGGCGAAGGTCTATTTCGCGACGTGGAGGTAGTCGTTGTTGTTGTTGTTGGAGAGGTGCGTTAGGTGCAGCGCGTGGTGGTGGTGGAAGACGCGCGAGCAATTCATTAAATCTGTTATTCAGCTTTGTTTCGAACGTCTTCTCAAGGACAGTGATCTTCTCCATGGCCTCTTCAAAATTGTTCAGCACATCTTGCACCTGTTCAGTCATCATTTGCTGAAACTTATCATGAAGCTCCTTGTTCGATAAATTCTCCCAGTCAATCTCGTCGGCTTGTGATCCTGGCATGGTTAGCAGCAATAGAAACACACAAGAATATGATCCTACAGACTACGAACAAGTGGTGGTGGTGGGTGTCACAAATCCGTCAAGCAAAACTCAAATTCTTACCAGTTCTTACCCAGCAACAGGCGGTGATCGGCAACCGTTGTAGTCAAAAACTCTCAAAGCTTGGATAGAGCGATTACCAGGGAGAGTCAAACGCACGACGTAGATGTATGTGGAGCTGGGAAGGCTTATACTATGGTAGCAAAAAGGGTCAGCAATAATCAATTCAGAGATGCAAAGTTGAATAAACGCTCAACGACGGTACTGTGCTGGTCCTAGGCTAGACTGTGCTAGAGACGCGAGCCTAGAACACCAACAAAATCACGGCACGGCACGTAAACAAGGGAAAAGCACACTCTGAATTTTTCTTTTCGCTCTTTTTTTTTTGCGCTCTTTCTTTTTTTGCGCTGCTTTTTTTTTTGCGAAAAATCACTATAATGGCGAGTGTCTCAAAACTCTTCCTAGCTCAAACTGACAGGATGGGCACGAAATTTTTCGACCAATTTTTTTTTTTTCGACTGCCCGGACCCAAAAACTGGAAACGGGTCAAAAAAAACTTCCTATAATGGCACCTGTCTCAAAACACTCAGAAACACCTAAAAATAGGATAGCTAGAAAATTTTTCGAAAAATGCGTTTTCGAAATTTTTTGGGCCTAAACGGAGCGTGGCTACCCGACTCCGGCAAGGAAACACGAATCGAAATCTAGATGGATCTCGAAAACAAACCTAATATGACAAGAACTCGGATTGGTGGTGGATATATGGTGGTAGATGGCAGCGGTGGTAGTATATGACAGCGGTGGTGGTATATGGATACGGATTCGAAGCGGAAGCGGATAAGCGGTGGTGGTAGATGGCAGGGGCGATGATGATGGTGCGGCGGCGGCGTGACAACTTATGACCAGAACTCGAAACTCTAAAAGACTAGACTCTAAGACCAGCAACTAGACACGACGATGCAACCGCAAATTCAACAAAGCAAAACCCTAAAAAGATTATGCAAAGGCTCAGATTGGTTCGGATATGATGAACTAACCCTAATTTTTTTTGTGGCTTTTTCGTGGACTGTAGGTATGAAGAACAGACTCGATCTAAACTACGGAAAACTGTAAAATCTCACCGAGCAACCTGGAAATCTGATACCACTTGATAGAGGCAAAGGTGTCCCGTCTTTCGATGAGATGATGGATATCGCTTTGGTGGCAGTCGACTTTGACGATCCGACTACGAACGTGCGAGGACGTCGCGCCTTAGCAATCGCTAAACCAACTCCGAGAGGTTATTGACCACGCCGGAGCACGATCAACCTGACCACGAGGGTTTGTTTCCTACGAGCAAACGAAGAACAAGCAAGAAACTGAGATTGCAATCTGGATATTGCGAATATAAGATGAAAGCTTTATTGATCAAGGTGGGGTTCTGTGACGCCTTTGTCTGGTCGTTGAACACAAACGAAGTACGCGAAGTTGCAGCTATGGCGAACTTTTAATCTAAACAAAACCCAAAGTCTAAACGATGCCCTAAGGGCTGTATATATGGAGGAAGAGGGGGGGAATTTCGTGGCCCTTGGTGGAGGGGTCCGAAATCAACCCTATCTCTTGTTTCCCCACACATACGGACTCTAAAAATAGCCTATACTTATGTATTTCGAAATTACATGGGCCTGGCCCAATAATAAGGTGATGCAGCACCTAAAATAGCCTCGGGACGAAATTTATGAAGTGGCATCTTGTATATTTCGTCCAAGGCTTCATGCACCCATTATGGTGGCTTCAAAGTCCTGAAATCATCACTTGTAACTCCGTTCTTGTTCCCCTTGCGCATGCCATCATCTCCATGCTTGTTCTTGCTCCAATGTTCATCCTTCTCCAAGCTATGCCCTTCATTTGTAAGCAAAACAAATGTATCCAATTTAGGCAGCATCATATTCTCATGAACATTAGAATCATTACCAAGAAACGAAAGTACCTGGTAATTTAGTTGGCGTGCACGAGCTCTACTAATTGGTCCAGTATGTATAGCAGCAGGGGCTGTGGGTGTAACAATTGTATTGATGTCCTCATCACGACGTGACCTCATTAGTGTTCTAGGCTCGCGTCTCTAGTTTGTTCTAGCCTAGGACCAGCACAGTACCGTCGTTGAGCGTTTATTCAACATTGCATCTTTGAATTGATTATTGCTAATCTTTTGCTACCATATATAGCCAACCCAGCTCCACATATTTCTACACCGTGTATACGTACGCTCCCCTGGCAATCGCTTTACTCAATATTCGGAGTTACTTGACACCGCTGGTTGCCGATCACCGCCTGCTGCATGGTAAGAACTTGTAAGACATTGATATTTGCTTTACTGTGAGCGTTTTACCACCACATCCTAGTAGTTATAGGAACATTATTTTTGGGTTTTGTTTCTTGTTCTACTAATCATGACAGGATCCAGAGTCAATTCATGGGCTTTGTCGATCGCGGGAGACGTGCCACCACCTTTGCAAATACCACAACCGTCACGAGAGGTGCCCAAACATCCAAATGCACATGATCAGGTTAATGTATCTATACCACCATTTAATGGCCGTTTTAAACCTGCTTTATATATTGAATGGGAGTTCGACATAAAAACTATATTTACTTCCCATAATTTCAATGAACATAAAAAGGTTAAGGTTGCGGTTGGTTCTTTCACTGGTTATGCTTTGGTTTGGTGGAGTGAATATTGTCGGTTACACCCTGATTATATACCTACTACTTGGGATGATTTGAAACTTGCCATGCGACATACTTTCGTCCCTGCTTATTATACTCGTGACATGATTAAGAAGTTGCAACACTTAAAACAAGGTAGTGAAACTGTAACAAAATATTATGATGATTTACAAACTACCTTGTTGCATTCCTCTTTAGAAGAAAGTGAAGATGATTTTATGGATAGATTTTGGGGAGGATTAAACCGTGATATTCAAGAGATACTAATTCATGAAGAGTGTTATCCTATGGACCATTTGTTTCATCTTGCTTGCAAAGCTGAACAGGAAATAAAACGACGTGTTGGCCACGAGGAGAACAAGCGCACGGTGCACATTCCAAGAGTTGATATGATTGTTCCTTCAACTACTAGGCATACTATGACAACCACATCCGTTGTTGTCAGGACTACATCACCTCCACCATGTGACACCTCGCCCCCGAGAGTGGCTACATCATCTGAGTTGATCATAAGAGGTAATGACAAAGGTACTGATCTTCCATCTCTACATGAGAATGATGAATGCCTTGTCAATTTGAATGCACCATCTGATGAGCTACCCACTACTTTGATCACACCACCTATTTTAGAGGACTACGTTGATAATTTGACTTTGCCATGTGATCAAACAACTGAAATACCAACAATTTTGAGTGCACCCATTGAATTAACTATTGATGCAAAAGAACCAATGTTTAATCATTTTGATATGACCTCTAATCTTGGTGATGATTCTGTGTTGAATGACTTATTGCATGTTTGCTTATTTAAGCATGTTGTAGCATGTAAATTTGATGCAAGTAAGGTTTATTCACCAATGTTGGGATGGTTTAATGATGAACATTGTCAATCTTTTGAAATGAATAAGAGCTTCACTTATATGTGCAAACTGAGTTGCAATATTTTCATGCCTTCTACTTCTTGTGCTAATTTTTTGGCTTTAGATTTTATGAACTATGCAAGTTACTCATCTATTCATGTGTCATATATGCAAAAATCAAGGGAAGTAAAAATGGATGACATATACATATACAACATGTACACCTTGTCTTTTTTTTTAGCCACATTTCAGATTAAGCAACGCCGAGGACGGCTTTATTTTCAAGAAGGGGAGGATGATGAGGACATGACTACCTTGGATATGACAAAAAATATTGCATATGATAGAGGCAAAGGTGTCCCGTCTTTCGATGAGATGGTGGATTTCGCTTTGGTGGAAGTCGACTTTGACGATCCGACTATGAACGTGCGAGGACGTCGCGCCTTAGCAATCGCTAAACCAACTCCGAGAGGTTATTGACCACGCCGGAGCACGATCAACCTGACCACGAGGGTCTGTTTCCTGCGAGCAAACGAAGAACAAGCAAGAAACTAAGATTGCAATCTGGATATTGCGAATATAAGATGAAAGCTTTATTGATCAAGGTGGGGTTCTATGACGCCTTTGTCTGGTCGTTGAACACAAACGAAGTACGCGAAGTTGCAGCTATGGCGAACTTTTAATCTAAACAAAACCCAAAGTCTAAACGATGCCCTAAGGGCTGTATATATGGAGGAAGAGGGGGGAATTTCGTGGCCCTTGGTGGAGGGGTCCGAAATCAACCCTATCTCTTGTTTCCCCACACATACAGACTCTAAAAATAGCCTATACTTATGTATTTCGAAATTACATGGGCCTGGCCCAATAATAAGGTGATGCAGCACCTAAAATAGCCTCGGGACGAAATTTATGAAGTGGCATCTTGTATATTTCGTCCAAGGCTTCATGCACCCATTATGGTGGCTTCAAAGTCCTGAAATCATCACTTGTAACTCCGTTCTTGTTCCCCTTGCGCATGCCATCATCTCCATGCTTGTTCTTGCTCCAATGTTCATCCTTCTCCAAGCTAGGCCCTTCATTTGTAAGCAAAACAAATGTATCCAATTTAGGCAGCATCATATTCTCATGAACATTAAAATCATTACCAAGAAACGAAAGTACCTGGTAATTTAGTTGGCGTGCACGAGCTCTAGTAATTGGTCCAGTATGTATAGCAGCAGGGGCTGTGGGTGTAACAATTGTATTGATGTCCTCATCACTACCTCCAGGACTACCTCCACTACGCAGCATCGAACACCGAATCGACCTCATCCCCGGTGCACCTTTACCGAAGAAGGCACCCTATCACGTCAAACCCTAAAAAATCAAGGAAATACAAAGGCAAGTACAACACCTCATTGACAATGGGCATGTATGTGAAAGGTCAAGTCCTTGTGCCGTTTCGGTTATTCTCGTGCCTAAGAAAGATGGAAGTTTTCCCATGTGTTCCAATTGCCGTCCCATAAATGCTATCACTATTCGTTATCGCTATCCCATTCCACGCCTTGACGATATGCTAGATGAGCTAAGTGGAGCCACCATTTTCTCCAAAATTGATCTTAAAAGTGGCTACTACCAAATCCGCATTCAAGAGGGTGATGAATGGAAAACCGTTTTCAAAACCAAGTTTGGCTTGTATGAATGGTTGGTCATGCCTATGGGCTTATCCGAAGCACCTGGCACTTTTATGCGTGTGCTAAATTATGTTCTCCGAAAATACATTTGCATATTTGTTGTGGTCTACTTTGACAATATACTTGTGTTTAGCGAGTCTTTAGAAGATCATGTCACCCATCTTGATAGAGGCAAAGGTGTCCCGTCTTTCGATGAGATGATGGATATCGCTTTGGTCGCAGTCTACTTTGACGATCCGACTACGAACGTGCGAGGACGTCGCACCTTAGCAATCGCTAAACCAACTCTGAGAGGTTATTGACCACGCCGGAGCACGATCAACCTGACCACGAGGGTCTGTTTCCTGCAAGCAAACGAAGAACAATGATGAGGACATGACTACCTTGGATATGACCAAAAATATTGCATATATACATATTTGTCAGGTGATTTCTAGTGCAAACTATTCAATAATCTATTTATGTTATCCAGAACAAAAATACTTCACACACTTTTGTGTTTTGTCTAATTGCAGGTGTATGGGACATTTGTACAATCCACATATGAAGATAAGGAAGAAAGAGATGTTTATTTGCTGTCCAAAAAGTTCTCTCACGTCACTTTTGGCCCAAGAGAAGATAGAGTCCAAGTCTCTCACGTTCTGGATTCAGATTCGGACTGCACAGACACACCTGACTCAAAACGCACACAAGTTTTTCATACGGACTCCGAATTGGGTGATTCTTTTTTTTGTTGGAAACTAGATTTCGTGCACTTTCCAACCCAATTGGAATCACCTTCAAATTCGTCCGGAGCGTTGAGTTGTGGACGAAACAATCTGATGCTGCAGCAGAATCCGAGTCAAACTACAAGTCCAAAGGTGTTACATCACCTCCACTTGGGCCCATGAGCCTTGTACGACCTAGGGTTAGTTTTAGGCTGCCTTGGGACGTCCTCCCACCTCCTTGGCCGCCACCCCTTGCTCCTATATAAGTAGATCCATGTAGTAGCTTTTTCCTTGGGATTTGTTTAGTTAAAAGTTAGCCATTGCAACTTCGTGTACTTCGTTTGTGTCCAACGACCAGACCAAGACCGCTTCCGGATCCCCACCATTATCAATACCTCATATATATTTGCAATATTCAGATTGCTTTATCATATTCTTGCTCGTTCTTCGATTGCTTGCAGGAATAGACCTTCGTGGTCAGGCTGACCGTGCTTCCGGCATCGTCAGTAACCTCAGGAGATTGGTTTAGCGATTGCTAAGGCGCAACGTCGTGCACGTTTGTAGTCGGATCGTCAAAGTCGTCTTCACCAAATCGATAGTTATCATCTCATCGAAAGATCGGGACACCCTCGCCTCTATCAAGTGGTATCAGTTTTCAGGTTGCTCGGTGAGAATTTCCAGTTTTCCTAGATTAGATTTATTTTCTTACCTATTGTCCAAGAAAAAGCCACAAAAAAGAGTTAGATCTATTCATCCTTGGTCCAAGCCAGTCTGAGCCTTTGCAATTTTCTTTTCATTGCTTGCATAGTTGAATTATCGGTTGCATCGTCGTGTCGAGTTGCTGGTCTTAGTGTCTAGTTCGTTTAGAGTTTCAAGTTCTGTTCACATTAGTCACGCCACCGCTGCATCATTATCTCTTCCGCTGTCCACCACCCATCCATCAATTTCCACCACGTGCTACCCACCATTCATTGTCATAATAATAGTTGAGATCGTTCACATCTTCACTTGATCCAATCTGCATCTTATCTAGTTTGTTTTGGAAAGAGGGAGAAAAAAAGAGAGAAAAAAACGAGAAAAAAAGGAGAAAAAAATAGAGAGAAAAAAAGGAGAGAAAGAAAAAAAAAGTGTGAGGAAAAAAAAAGAGAAGAAAAAAAAACAAAAAAATCGGCACAAACTTTTTCAGAGGAAAGTTGGAGACAAAGTTGTTGATATATCCTGCTTGGCTGTTGTTTCACCTCATTATCTTTACTGCCGTTGTGATCTTCACTTATATCTTGCTGTCCAGAGCTAGTTAGTATCCTTCATTGATGCTAGTTGTGCTACGACGTGACCTCATTAGTGTTCTAGGCTCGCGTCTCTAGTCCGGTCTAGCCTAGGACCAGCACAGTACCGTCGTTGAGCGTTTATTCAACATTGCATCTTTGAATTGATTATTGCTAATCTTTTGCTACCATATATAGCCAACCCAGCTCCACATATTTCTACACCGTGTACACGTACGCTCCCCTAGCAATCGCTTTACTCAATATTCGGAGTTACTTGACACCGCTGGTTGCCGATCACCGCCTGCTGCATGGTAAGAACTTGTAAGACATTGATATTTGCTTTACTGTGAGCGTTTTACCACCACATCCTAGTAGTTATAGGAACATTATTTTTGGGTTTTGTTTCTTGTTCTACTAATCATGACAGGATCCAGAGTCAATTCATGGGCTTTGTCGATCGCGGGAGACGTGCCACCACCTTTGCAAATACCACAACCGTCACGAGAGGTGCACAAACATCCAAATGCACATGATCAGGTTAATGTATCTATACCACCATTTAATGGCCGTTTTAAACCTGCTTTATATATTGAATGGCAGTTCGACATAAAAATATATTTGCTTCCCATAATTTCGATGAACATAAAAAGGTTAAGGTTGCGGTTGGTTCTTTCACTGGTTATGCTTTGGTTTGGTGGAGTGAATATTGTCGGTTACACCCTGATTATATACCTACTACTTGGGATGATTTGAAACTTGCCATGCGACATACTTTCGTCCCTGCTTATTATACTCGTGACATGATTAAGAAGTTGCAACACTTAAAACAAGGTAGTGAAACTGTAACAAAATATTATGATGATTTACAAACTACCTTGTTGCATTCCTCTTTAGAAGAAAGTGAAGATGATTTTATGGATAGATTTTGGGGAGGATTAAACCGTGATATTCAAGAGATACTAATTCATGAAGAGTGTTATCCTATGGACCATTTGTTTCATCTTGCTTGCAAAGCTGAACAGGAAATAAAACGACGTGTTGGCCACGAGGAGAACAAGCGCACGGTGCACATTCCAAGAGTTGATATGATTGTTCCTTCAACTACTAGGCATACTATGACAACCACATCCGTTGTTGTCAGGACTACATCACCTCCACCATGTGACACCTCGCCCCCGAGAGTGGCTACATCATCTGAGTTGATCATAAGAGGTAATGACAAAGGTACTGATCTTCCATCTCTACATGAGAATGATGAATGCCTTGTCAATTTGAATGCACCATCTGATGAGCTACCCACTACTTTGATCACACCACCTATTTTAGAGGACTACGTTGATAATTTGACTTTGCCATGTGATCAAACAACTGAAATACCAACAATTTTGAGTGCACCCATTGAATTAACTATTGATGCAAAAGAACCAATGTTTAATCATTTTGATATGACCTCTAATCTTGGTGATGATTCTGTGTTGAATGACTTATTGCATGTTTGCTTATTTAAGCATGTTGTAGCATGTAAATTTGATGCAAGTAAGGTTTATTCACCAATGTTGGGATGGTTTAATGATGAACATTGTCAATCTTTTGAAATGAATAAGAGCTTCACTTATATGTGCAAACTGAGTTGCAATATTTTCATGCCTTCTACTTCTTGTGCTAATTTTTTGGCTTTAGATTTTATGAACTATGCAAGTTACTCATCTATTCATGTGTCATATATGCAAAAATCAAGGGAAGTAAAAATGGATGACATATACATATACAACATGTGATGAGGACATCAATACAATTGTTACACCCTGATGAGGACATCAATACAATTGTTACACCCACAGCCCCTGCTGCTATACATACTGGACCAATTACTAGAGCTCGTGCACGCCAACTAAATTACCAGGTACTTTCGTTTCTTGGTAATGATTCTAATGTTCATGAGAATATGATGCTGCCTAAATTGGATACATTTGTTTTGCTTACAAATGAAGGGCCTAGCTTGGAGAAGGATGAACATTGGAGCAAGAACAAGCATGGAGATGATGGCATGCGCAAGGGGAACAAGAACGGAGTTACAAGTGATGATTTCAGGACTTTGAAGCCACCATAATGGGTGCATGAAGCCTTGGACGAAATATACAAGATGCCACTTCATAAATTTCGTCCCAAGGCTATTTTAGGTGCTGCGTCACCTTATTATTGGGCCAGGCCCATGTAATTTCGAAATACATAAGTATAGGCTATTTTTAGAGTCCGTATGTGTGGGGAAACAAGAGATAGGGTTGATTTCGGACCCCTCCACCAAGGGCCACGAAATTCCCCCCCCTCTTCCTCCATATATACAGCCCTTAGGGCATCGTTTAGACTTTGGGTTTTGTTTAGATTAAAAGTTCGCCATAGCTGCAACTTCGCGTACTTCGTTTGTGTTCAACGACCAGACAAAGGCGTCACAGAACCCCACCTTGATCAATAAAGCTTTCATCTTATATTCGCAATATCCAGATTGCAATCTTAGTTTCTTGCTTGTTCTTCGTTTGCTCGCAGGAAACAGACCCTCGTGGTCAGGTTGATCGTGCTCCGGCGTGGTCAATAACCTCTCGGAGTTGGTTTAGCGATTGCTAAGGCGCGACGTCCTCGCACGTTCGTAGTCGGATCGTCAAAGTCGAC
The DNA here is from genome assembly GCF_002162155.2 of Triticum dicoccoides. Lineage (NCBI taxonomy): Eukaryota > Viridiplantae > Streptophyta > Magnoliopsida > Poales > Poaceae > Triticum > Triticum dicoccoides. The sequence continues at coordinate 179,183 of NW_021286122.1, forward strand.
TTCCACCAAAGCGAAATCCACCATCTCATCGAAAGACGGGACACCTTTGCCTCTATCATATGCAATATTTTTTGTCATATCCAAGGTAGTCATGTCCTCATCATCCTCCCCTTCTTGAAAATAAAGCCGTCCTCGGCGTTGCTTAATCTGAAATGTGGCTAAAAAAAAAGACAAGGTGTACATGTTGTATATGTATATGTCATCCATTTTTACTTCCCTTGATTTTTGCATATATGACACATGAATAGATGAGTAACTTGCATAGTTCATAAAATCTAAAGCCAAAAAATTAGCACAAGAAGTAGAAGGCATGAAAATATTGCAACTCAGTTTGCACATATAAGTGAAGCTCTTATTCATTTCAAAAGATTGACAATGTTCATCATTAAACCATCCCAACATTGGTGAATAAACCTTACTTGCATCAAATTTACATGCTACAACATGCTTAAATAAGCAAACATGCAATAAGTCATTCAACACAGAATCATCACCAAGATTAGAGGTCATATCAAAATGATTAAACATTGGTTCTTTTGCATCAATAGTTAATTCAATGGGTGCACTCAAAATTGTTGGTATTTCAGTTGTTTGATCACATGGCAAAGTCAAATTATCAACGTAGTCCTCTAAAATAGGTGGTGTGATCAAAGTAGTGGGTAGCTCATCAGATGGTGCATTCAAATTGACAAGGCATTCATCATTCTCATGTAGAGATGGAAGATCAGTACCTTTGTCATTACCTCTTATGATCAACTCAGATGATGTAGCCACTCTCGGGGGCGAGGTGTCACATGGTGGAGGTGATGTAGTCCTGACAACAACGGATGTGGTTGTCATAGTATGCCTAGTAGTTGAAGGAACAATCATATCAACTCTTGGAATGTGCACCGTGCGCTTGTTCTCCTCGTGGCCAACACGTCGTTTTATTTCCTGTTCAGCTTTGCAAGCAAGATGAAACAAATGGTCCATAGGATAACACTCTTCATGAATTAGTATCTCTTGAATATCACGGTTTAATCCTCCCCAAAATCTATCCATAAAATCATCTTCACTTTCTTCTAAAGAGGAATGCAACAAGGTAGTTTGTAAATCATCATAATATTTTGTTACAGTTTCACTACCTTGTTTTAAGTGTTGCAACTTCTTAATCATGTCACGAGTATAATAAGCAGGGACGAAAGTATGTCGCATGGCAAGTTTCAAATCATCCCAAGTAGTAGGTATATAATCAGGGTGTAACCTACAATATTCACTCCACCAAACCAAAGCATAACCAGTGAAAGAACCAACCGTAACCTTAACCTTTTTATGTTCATTGAAATTATGGGAAGCAAATATATTTTTTATGTCGAACTCCCATTCAATATATAAAGCAGGTTTAAAACGGCCATTAAATGGTGGTATAGATACATTAACCTGATCATGTGCATTTGGATGTGATAGAGGCGGGGGTGTCCCGATCTTTCGATGAGATGATAACTATCGATTTGGTGGAGACGACTTTGACGATCCGACTACAAACGTGCACGACGTTGCGCCTTAGCAATCGCTAAACCAATCTCCTGAGGTTACTGACGATGCCGAAAGCACGGTCAGCCTGACCACGAAGGTCTATTCCTGCAAGCAATCGAAGAACGAGCAAAAATATGATAAAGCAATCTGAATATTGCAAATATATATGAGGTATTGATAATGGTGGGGATCCGGAAGTGGTCTTGGTCTGGTCGTTGGACACAAACGAAGTACACGAAGTTGCAATGGCTAACTTTTAACTAAACAAATCCCAAGGAAAAGCTACTAGATGGATCTACTTATATAGGAGCAAGGGGTGGCGGCCAAGGAGGTGGGAGGACGTCCCAAGGCAGCCTAAAACTAAATCTAGGTCGTACAAGGCCAATGGGCCCAAGTGGAGGTGATGTAACACCTTTGGACTTGTAGTTTGACTCGGATTCTGCTGCAGCATCAGATTGTTTCATCCACAACTCAACGCTCCGGACGAATTTGAAGGTGATTCCAATTGGGTTGGAAAGTGCACGAAATCTAGTTTCCAACAAAAAAAGAATCACCCAATTCGGAGTCCGTATGAAAAACTTGTGTGCGTTTTGAGTCAGGTGTGTCTGTGCAGTCCGAATCTGAATCCAGAACGTGAGAGACTTGGACTCTATCTTCTCTTGGGACAAAAGTGACGTGAGAGAACTTTTTGGACAGCAAATAAACATCTCTTTCTTCCTTATCTTCATATGTGGATTGTACAAATGTCCCATACACCTGCAATTAGACAAAACACAAAAGTGTGTGAAGTATTTTTGTTCTGGATAACATAAATAGATTATTGAATAGTTTGCACTAGAAATCACCTGACAAATATGCATATATGCAATATTTTTGGTCATATCCAAGGTAGTCATGTCCTCATCAACCTTCGTGGTCAGGTTGATTGTGCTCCGGCGTGGTCAATAACCTCTCGGAGTTGGTTTAGCGATTGCTAAGGCGCAACGTCGTGCACGTTTGTAGTCGGATCGTCAAAGTCGTCTCCACAAAATCGATAGTTATCATCTCATCGAAAGATCGGGACACCCCGCCTCTATTAAGTGGTATCAGTTTTCAGGTTGCTCGGTGAGAATTTCCAGTTTTCCTAGATTAGATTTATTTTCTTACCTATTGTCCAAGAAAAAGCCACAAAAAAGAGTTAGATCTATTCATCCTTGGTCCAAGCCAGTCTGAGCCTTTGCAATTTTCTTTTCATTGCTTGCATAGTTGAATTATCGGTTGCATCGTCGTGTCGAGTTGCTGGTCTTAGTGTCTAGTTCGTTTAGAGTTTCGAGTTCTGTTCACATTAGTCACGCCACCGCTGCATCATTATCTCTTCCGCTGTCCACCACCCATCCATCAATTTCCACCACGTGCTACCCACCATTCATTGTCATAATAATAGTTGAGATCGTTCACATCTTCACTTGATCCAATCTGCATCTTATCTAGTTTGTTTTGGAAAGAGGGAGAAAAAAAGAGAGAAAAAAACGAGAAAAAAAAAGGAGAAAAAAATAGAGAGAAAAAAAGGAGAGAAAGAAAAAAAAAGTGTGAGGAAAAAAAAAAGAGAAGAAAAAAAAACAAAAAAATCGGCACAAACTTTTTCAGAGGAAAGTTGGAGACAAAGTTGTTGATATATCCTGCTTGGCTGTTGTTTCACCTCATTATCTTTACTGCCGTTGTGATCTTCACTTATATCTTGCTGTCCAGAGCTACTTAGTATCCTTCATTGATGCTAGTTGTGCTACGACGTGACCTCATTAGTGTTCTAGGCTCGCGTCTCTAGTCCGGTCTAGCCTAGGACCAGCACAGTACCGTCGTTGAGCGTTTATTCAACATTGCATCTTTGAATTGATTATTGCTAATCTTTTGCTACCATATATAGCCAACCCAGCTCCACATATTTCTACACCGTGTACACGTACGCTCCCCTAGCAATCGCTTTACTCAATATTCGGAGTTACTTGACACCGCTGGTTGCCGATCACCGCCTGCTGCATGGTAAGAACTTGTAAGACATTGATATTTGCTTTACTGTGAGCGTTTTACCACCACATCCTAGTAGTTATAGGAACATTATTTTTGGGTTTTGTTTCTTGTTCTACTAATCATGACAACATCCAGAGTCAATTCATGGGCTTTGTCGATCGCGGGAGACGTGCCACCACCTTTGCAAATACCACAACCGTCACGAGAGGTGCACAAACATCCAAATGCACATGATCAGGTTAATGTATCTATACCACCATTTAATGGCCGTTTTAAACCTGCTTTATATATTGAATGGGAGTTCGACATAAAAAATATATTTGCTTCCCATAATTTCGATGAACATAAAAAGGTTAACGTTGCGGTTGGTTGTTTCACTGGTTATGCTTTGGTTTGGTGGAGTGAATATTGTCGGTTACACCCTGATTATATACCTACTACTTGGGATGATTTGAAACTTGCCATGCGACATACTTTCGTCCCTGCTTATTATACTCGTGACATGATTAAGAAGTTGCAACACTTAAAACAAGGTAGTGAAACTGTAACAAAATATTATGATGATTTACAAACTACCTTGTTGCATTCCTCTTTAGAAGAAAGTGAAGATGATTTTATGGATAGATTTTGGGGAGGATTAAACCGTGATATTCAAGAGATACTAATTCATGAAGAGTGTTATCCTATGGACCATTTGTTTCATCTTGCTTGCAAAGCTGAACAGGAAATAAAACGACGTGTTGGCCACGAGGAGAACAAGCGCACGGTGCACATTCCAAGAGTTGATATGATTGTTCCTTCAACTACTAGGCATACTATGACAACCACATCCGTTGTTGTCAGGACTACATCACCTCCACCATGTGACACCTCGCCCCCGAGAGTGGCTACATCATCTGAGTTGATCATAAGAGGTAATGACAAAGGTACTGATCTTCCATCTCTACATGAGAATGATGAATGCCTTGTCAATTTGAATGCACCATCTGATGAGCTACCCACTACTTTGATCACACCACCTATTTTAGAGGACTACGTTGATAATTTGACTTTGCCATGTGATCAAACAACTGAAATACCAACAATTTTGAGTGCACCCATTGAATTAACTATTGATGCAAAAGAACCAATGTTTAATCATTTTGATATGACCTCTAATCTTGGTGATGATTCTGTGTTGAATGACTTATTGCATGTTTGCTTATTTAAGCATGTTGTAGCATGTAAATTTGATGCAAGTAAGGTTTATTCACCAATGTTGGGATGGTTTAATGATGAACATTGTCAATCTTTTGAAATGAATAAGGGCTTCACTTATATGTGCAAACTGAGTTGCAATATTTTCATGCCTTCTACTTCTTGTGCTAATTTTTTGGCTTTAGGTTTTATGAACTATGCAAGTTACTCATCTATTCATGTGTCATATATGCAAAAATCAAGGGAAGTAAAAATGGATGACATATACATATACAACATGTACACCTTGTCTCTTTTGTTAGCCACATTTCAGATTAAGCAACGCCGAGGACGGCTTTATTTTCAAGAAGGGGAGGATGATGAGGACATGACTACCTTGGATATGACCAAAAATATTGCATATATGCATATTTGTCAGGTGATTTCTAGTGCAAACTATTCAATAATCTATTTATGTTATCCAGAACAAAAATACTTCACACACTTTTGTGTTTTGTCTAATTGCAGGTGTATGGGACATTTGTACAATCCACATATGATGATAAGGAAGAAAGAGATGTTTATTTGCTGTCCAAAAAGTTCTCTCACGTCACTTTTGGCCTAAGAGAAGATAGAGTCCAAGTCTCTCACGTTCTGGATTCAGATTCGGACTGCACAGACATACCTGACTCAAAACGCACACAAGTTTTTCATACGGACTCCGAATTGAGTGATTCTTTTTGCATTGGAAAGCTTGAGTTAGTAGCATTCTTTGAAAGAATTTATCAGAAAATTGTCTCAAACTTTTCAAGAGGAAAGTTGGAGAGAGAGTTGTTGTATATCCTGCTTGGCAGTTGTTTTTCATCATTATCTTCACTTATATCTTGCTGTCAAGAGCTACTTAGTATCCTTCATTGATGCTAGTTGTGCTACGCCGTGACCTCATTAGTGTTCTAGGCTCGCGTCTCTAGTCCGGTCTAGCCTAGGACCAGCACAGTACCGTCGTTGAGCGTTTATTCAACATTGCATCTTTGAATTGATTATTGCTAATCTTTTGCTACCATATATAGCCAACCCAGCTCCACATATTTCTACATCGTGTATACGTACGCTCCCCTGGCAATCGCTTTACTCAATATTCGGAGTTACTTAACACCGCTGGTTGCCGATCACCGCCTGCTGCATGGTAAGAACTTGTAAGACATTGATATTTGCTTTACTGTGAGCGTTTTACCACCACATCCTAGTAGTTATAGGAACATTATTTTTGGGTTTTGTTTCTTGTTCTACTAATCATGACAGGATCCAGAGTCAATTCATGGGCTTTGTCGATCGCGGGAGACGTGCCACCACCTTTGCAAATACCACAACCGTCACGAGAGGTGCACAAACATCCAAATGCACATGATCAGGTTAATGTATCTATACCACCATTTAATGGCCGTTTTAAACCTGCTTTATATATAGAATGGGAGTTCGACATAAAAAATATATTTGCTTCCCATAATTTCGATGAACATAAAAAGGTTAAGGTTGCGGTTGGTTCTTTCACTGGTTATGCTTTGGTTTGGTGGAGTGAATATTGTCGGTTACACCCTGATTATATACCTACTACTTGGGATGATTTGAAACTTGCCATGCGACATACTTTCGTCCCTGCTTATTATACTCGTGACATGATTAAGAAGTTGCAACACTTAAAAAAAGGTAGTGAAACTGTAACAAAATATTATGATGATTTACAAACTACCTTGTTGCATTCCTCTTTAGAAGAAAGTGAAGATGATTTTATGGATAGATTTTGGGGAGGATTAAACCGTGATATTCAAGAGATACTAATTCATGAAGAGTGTTATCCTATGGACCATTTGTTTCATCTTGCTTGCAAAGCTGAACAGGAAATAAAACGACGTGTTGGCCACGAGGAGAACAAGCGCACGATGCACATTTCAAGAGTTGATATGATTGTTCCTTCAACTACTAGGCATACTATGACAACCACATCCGTTGTTGTCAGGACTACATCACCTCCACCATGTGACACATCGCCCCCGAGAGTGGCTACATCATCTGAGTTGATCATAAGAGGTAATGACAAAGGTACTGATCTTCCATCTCTACATGAGAATGATGAATGCCTTGTCAATTTGAATGCACCATCTGATGAGCTACCCACTACTTTGATCACACCACCTATTTTAGAGGACTAGGTTGATAATTTGACTTTGCCATGTGATCAAACAACTGAAATACCAACATTTTTGAGTGCACCCATTGAATTAATTATTGATGCAAAAGAACCAATGTTTAATCATTTTGATATGACCTCTAATCTTGGTGATGATTCTGTGTTGAATGACTTATTGCATGTTTGCTTATTTAAGCATGTTGTAGCATGTAAATTTGATGCAAGTAAGGTTTATTCACCAATGTTGGGATGGTTTAATGATGAACATTGTCAATCTTTTGAAATGAATAAGAGCTTCACTTATATGTGCAAACTGAGTTGCAATATTTTCATGCCTTCTACTTCTTGTGCTAATTTTTTGGCTTTAGATTTTATGAACTATGCAAGTTACTCATCTATTCATGTGTCATATATGCAAAAATCAAGGGAAGTAAAAATGGATGACATATACATATACAACATGTACACCTTGTCTCTTTTGTTAGCCACATTTCAGATTAAGCAACGCCGAGGACGGCTTTATTTTCAAGAAGGGGAGGATGATGAGGACATCACTACCTTGGATATGACCAAAAATATTGCATATATACATATTTGTCAGGTGATTTCTAGTGCAAACTATTCACTAATCTATTTATGTTATCCAGAACAAAAATACTTCACACACTTTTGTGTTTTGTCTAATTGCAGGTGTATGGGACATTTGTACAATCCACATATGAAGATAAGGAAGAAAGAGATGTTTATTTGCTGTCCAAAAAGTTCTTTCACGTCACTTTTGGCCCAAGAGAAGATAGAGTCCAAGTCTCTCACGTTCTGGATTCAGATTCGGACTGCACAGACATACCTGACTCAAAACGCACACAAGTTTTTCATACGGACTTCGAATTGGGTGATTCTTTTTTTGTTGGAAACTAGATTTCGTGCACTTTCCAACCCAATTGGAATCACCTTCAAATTCGTCCGGAGCGTTGAGTTGTGGACGAAACAATCTGATGCTGCAGCAGAATCCGAGTCAAACTACAAGTCCAAAGGTGTTACATCACCTCCACTTGGGCCCATGAGCCTTGTACGACCTAGGGTTAGTTTTAGGCTGCCTTGGGACGTCCTCCCACCTCCTTGGCCGCCACCCCTTGCTCCTATATAAGTAGATCCATGTAGTAGCTTTTTCCTTGGGATTTGTTTAGTTAAAAGTTAGCCATTGCAACTTCGTGTACTTCGTTTGTGTCCAACGACCAGACCAAGACCGCTTCCGGATCCCCACCATTATCAATACCTCATATATATTTGCAATATTCAGATTGCTTTATCATATTCTTGCTCGTTCTTCGATTGCTTGCAGGAATAGACCTTCGTGGTCAGGCTGACCGTGCTTCCGGCATCGTCAGTAACCTCAGGAGATTGGTTTAGCGATTGCTAAGGCGCAACGTCGTGCACGTTTGTAGTCGGATCGTCAAAGTCGTCTTCACCAAATCGATAGTTATCATCTCATCGAAAGATCGGGACACCCTCGCCTCTATCAAACAAGCAAGAAACTGAGATTGCAATCTGGATATTGCAAATATAAGATGAAAGCTTTATTGATCAAGGTGGGGTTCTGTGACGCCTTTGTCTAGTCATTGAACACAAACGAAGTACGCGAAGTTGCAGCTATGGCGAACTTTTAATCTAAACAAAACCCAAAGTCTAAACAATGCCCTAAGGGCTGTATATATGGAGGAACAGGGGGGAATTTCGGGGCCCTTGGTGGAGGGGTCCAAAATCAACCCTATCTCTTGTTTCCCCACACATACGGACTCTAAAAATAGCCTATACTTATGTATTTCGAAATTACATGGGCCTGGCCCAATAATAAGGTGACGCAGCACCTAAAATAGCCTCGGGACAAAATTTATGAAGTGGCATCTTGTATATTTCGTCCAAGGCTTAATGCACCCATTATGGTGGCTTCAAAGTCTTGAAATCATCACTTTTAACTCCGTTCTTGTTCCCCTTGCGCATGCCATCATCTCCATGCTTGTTCTTGCTCCAATGTTCATCCTTCTCCAAGCTAGGCCCTTCATTTGTAAGAAAAACAAATGTATCCAATTTAGGCAGCATCATATTCTCATGAACATTAGAATCATTACCAAGAAACGAAAGTACCTGGTAATTTAGTTGGCGTGCACGAGCTCTAGTAATTGGTCCAGTATGTATAGCAGCAGGGGCTGTGGGTGTAACAATTGTATTGATGTCCTCATCATCCTCCCCTTCTTGAAATGAAGTCGTCCTCGACGGAAGTTCATCTTCCTCACCCAAATAAGGCTTCAAATCTGCAATGTTAAAAGTGGGACTAACCCCAAAATCTGCAGGCAGCTCAAGTTTATATGCATTATCATTTATTTTCTCTAACACCTTAAAGGGACCATCAGCACGTGGCATTAACTTTGATTTGCGC
>NW_021286123.1:0-1064 GCF_002162155.2 Triticum dicoccoides
TTGATATGATTGTTCCTTCAACTACTAGGCATACTATGACAACCACATCCGTTGTTGTCAGGACTACATCACCTCCACCATGTGACACATCGCCCTCGAGAGTGGCTACATCATCTGAGTTGATCATAAGAGGTAATGACAAATGTACTGATCTTCCATCTCTACATGAGAATGATGAATGCCTTGTCAATTTGAATGCACCATCTGATGAGCTACCCACTACTTTGATCACACCACCTATTTTAGAGGACTACGTTGATAATTTGACTTTGCCATGTGATCAAACAACTGAAATACCAACAATTTTGAGTGCACCCATTGAATTAACTATTGATGCAAAAGAACCAATGTTTAATCATTTTGATATGACCTCTAATCTTGGTGATGATTCTGTGTTGAATGACTTATTGCATGTTTGCTTATTTAAGCATGTTGCAGCATGTAAATTTGATGCAAGTAAGGTTTATTCACCAATGTTGGGATTGTTTAATGATGAACATTGTCAATCTTTTGAAATGAATAAGAGCTTCACTTATATGTGCAAACTGAGTTGCAATATTTTCATGCCTTCTACTTCTTGTGCTAATTTTTTGGATTTAGATTTTATGAACTATGCAAGTTACTCATCTATTAATGTGTCATATATGCAAAAATCAAGGGAAGTAAAAAAGGATGACATATACATATACAACATGTACACCTTGTCTCTTTTGTTAGCCACATTTCAGATTAAGCAACGCCGAGGACGGCTTTATTTTCAAGAAGGGGAGGATGATGAGGACATGACTACCTTGGATATGACCAAAAATATTGCATATATGCATATTTGTCAGGTGATTTCTAGTGCAAACTATTCAATAATCTATTTATGTTATCCAGAACAAAAATACTTCACACACTTTTGTGTTTTGTCTAATTGCAGGTGTATGGGACATTTGTACAATCCACATATGAAGATAAGGAAGAAAGAGATGTTTATTTGCTGTCCAAAAAGTTCTCTCACGTCACTTTTGGCCCAAGAGAAGATAGAGTCCAAGTCTCTCACGTTCTGGATTCAGATTCGG
>NW_021286124.1:0-925 GCF_002162155.2 Triticum dicoccoides
ATTCAAGCCATTTAACTCAACCGGTGCAGCCTCTCTTTTAAATCGTTCAACGGTGTTTTCTTTTGAGTGGGCCCTAACCCACAGGTCTTTTTCCAGGATCTTACCTGACTCTTCTATTTTCCCAGAGCTATCCTAAATTCTTCTCCAAGTTTGACGTAAGAATGAGTTATCATCAGTCAAATGTTTTCTCCAAGATCTTTCAAATTCTCTTCACCGTTGGCTCAACCTCTTCGTTTGGATTCTTCCGGAGTGTCTAAATAATTCTTGGTGGTGTTTCTCATCGTCATTCTCAGATATTGAAGACCGATGAAGACTTTTCCTCCATATCTATCCGCTCTCTCAGAGATTCGTGATTCTAGCTTGTTGCCATCCTCTCATAATTATTTGCGATTGTGAGATATTCTTTTTATCCATCCGGTGCAAATTTAGGAGTCTTTTCAGTTTGATTCTCTGAAGGCCATTATTTCGGGATTATTCATTCTCAGCTTCCAGTTATCACTCTCCAATTTTACCGGTGCATCAAGTGATCTCTAATCAGCTTGTGATCTCTGCGCTCTCATGTATCTAAATCCTCTCAAGCACCTTCGTTCATTTGCTAATTCTTACCGGTGATGCACCCCTACTTCGATCATTTTCAATTCTTACGGTGGTTCTTTCAAGATCTCTCTTCCTTGTTCATCATATCAATTCATTTGTTGTTCCAATCCTACCGGTGGTTCGTTGAAGACCTTCTCAAGTTTTGATATATCTCTTTTAATCCTTTCTACGAGAATAAGAAGTATGCCAAATCCGTTGATTGTCATCAATTTAATTGGTGAAGGATAGACATAACATAATTCTTATTCTTGTTTCATCAAGTTTATTCAATTTCTTTTCCGGAGTGGTTCATCGTATCACATTCTCAGTCGAGTTGCTCATCTTTTTT
>NW_021286125.1:0-999 GCF_002162155.2 Triticum dicoccoides
TGGTTATTGACCGGAGAACGTCTCGGTCATGTCTACATGTCTCCCGAACCCGTAGGGTCTACACACTTAAGGTTCGATGACGCTAGGGTTATAAAGGAAGTTTGTATGTGGTTACCGAATGTTGTTCGGAGTCCCGGATGAGATCCCGGACGTCACGAGGAGTTCCGGAATGGTCCGGAGGTAAATATTTATATATGGGAAGTCCTATTTTGGCCACCGGAAAATGTTCGGGATTTTTCGGTATTGTACCGGGAAGGTTCTAGAAGGTTCCGGAGTGGGGCCCACCTGCATGGGGGGACCCACATGAACGTGGGTAGTGGGGGCAAGGCCCCACACCCCTGGTCAAGGCGCAACAAGATCCCCCCTTAGAAGGAATAAGATCATATCCCGAAGGGATAAGATCAAGATCCCTAAAAAGGGGGGATAACAATCGGTGGGGAAGGAAATGATGGGATTTCTTTCCCCCCACCTTGGCCAACGCCCCAATGGACTTGGAGGGCAAGAAACCAGCCCCTCCACCCCTATATATAGTGGGGAGGCGCATGGGATCTACACACGAAGTTCTGGCGCAGCCCTCCCCCTCTCCCAAGTCGTCCTCCTCTCCCGTGGTGCTTGGCGAAGCCCTGCAGGATTGCCACGCTCCTCCACCACCACCACGCCGTTGTGCTGCTGCTGGATGGAGTCTTCCTCAACCTCTCCCTCTCTCCTTGCTGGATCAAGGCGTGGGATACGTCACCGGGCTGTACGTGTGTTGAACGCGGAGGTGCCGTGCGTTCGGCACTTGATCATCGGTGATTTGAATCACGACGAGTACGACTCCATCATCCCCGTTCACTTGAACGCTTCCGCTTAGTGATCTACAAGGGTATGTAGATGCACTCTCCTTCCACTCGTTGCTGGTCTCTCCATAGATAGATCTTGGTGATACGTAGGAAAATTTTTGAATTTCTGCTACGTTCCCCAACAGTGGCATCATGAGCTAGGTCTATTGCGTAGATT
>NW_021286126.1:0-2505 GCF_002162155.2 Triticum dicoccoides
AGCATGTAACACCTCATATCACTTTGCGGCCTCACGCACGGTATCCCCACGGGTGTCGCCTTACTTTTGCCCGGGACCGTTTGCGCCTTTTGGCACACGTATATGATGGTGTCGCTAGCATCCATATGATAAAGAGCCCGGGCTGACATGGCTAGTCGTAAACCCAAAGTGGCACTAACTTACAGGGACAGGCATCCATGACCCAGCATCGAACGTGTCGGTCATCAGCGAGTGAATCCAGGCTGTAGCACTGGGCTAACAGGACTCCGATGAACCGGGCTGTAGCGGGCTAGCAGGACTCCGGTATTCATCGCGTGACATTTCCCCGAAGGGACGGACACAGGATCGAAGAAGGACACATGCCGGCCAGCCTAAGTGTTCCGGAGGAGCAGTAAAAAGCCTCAGTGAAATCCTTCCAGGTAGGAATCTGGCCGGCTGGAAGCAAAGTCTCATAGTTCTGCCACCAAAGACTAGCAGGACCTTCCAGGTGGTATGTGGCATAAGTGACCTTGTCATCTTCAGCTACGCTCGCGGAACGCAGCTTATGGGTGATGCTATGGAGCCAGTCATCTGCATCGAGTGGCTCGATGGAATGATGAAAGGTAGGTGGGTGCAAACGAATGAAGTCATGAATGGTAGCAGACCCTTTGAACTGATGTGCGGTGTTCTCCTCGATACATGCCAACAAACGGTTAGACTCACGCTTGTTCCTCTCCATCTTTAGCATGAACTCTGTCAACGAAGGCGGGTCGGGAGGATCCTCATCCCTACCATCGCCGTGGTTCTGGCTACGAACAACAGAACTTGATGACATCCTGGTGAAACGAAACCAGCGACGGAATCAGCATCAACTATGGACTGTAGAATGTAGGACAAGGGATTAGTATCACTCGAACTCCTAGGGAAATTCCGGCAGCATAACGGCAGTAAAATGCTCAGAATGAGACATCCTACTAAAAATGGGGTGGTAACATACTCATCAGTATTACTCAAGGTTCTGAGATCATACTAAGCAGACTACACCGGAAATACTCAAAGCTGGGATATGACTCTGATCAACCAGTCCTATGGAACTACGGAGTAGTAACACGTGATCCTGATAGACGGAAGAGAAGCCTAGTTCCTTAACCCCGGAGGAAGATAGGACGACTCAGATCAGAAGGTCATGAGGTATAAGGAGTAAAAAGAGCCTTACGTTCCAACCCACAATCAATTCCCTTACATAATTAAAGATTTTCTAGACTCAACTTCAACCAGTATGGCTTGGTAAACCTACAGGCAGTCAGGCTCTGATACCAAAGCTGTCAGGACCCCGACTCAATGCCACATCGATCTAGCATGTAACACCTCATATCACTTTGCGGCCTCACGCACGGTATCCCCACGGGTGTCGCCTTACTTTTTCCCGGGACCGTTTGCGCCTTTTGGCACACGTATATGATGGTGTCGCTAGCATCCATATGATAAAGAGCCCGGGCTGACATGGCTAGTCGTAAACCCAAAGTGGCACTAACTTACAGGGACGGGCATCCATGACCCAGCATCGAACGTGTCGGTCATAAGCGAGTGAATCCAGGCTGTAGCACTGGGCTAACAGGACTCCGGTGAACCGGGCTGTAGCGGGCTAGCAGGACTCCGGTATTCATCGCGTGACATTTCCCCGAAGGGACAGACACAGGATCGAAGAAGGACACATGCCGGCCAGCCTAAGTGTTCCGGAGTAGTAGCAAGCTACCAGGGCTCAGTGGAAGCACTAGGAGACATTTCCCGGTAAGAGAGGCTACTAAGGATAAACAACTAGATAGTCAGATCCCACACATAGCAATACACATTACACGTACGCATAACATGCAAGTATGTGCTGTACAACATGGCATCACAGCATAACTCAACAATCATATAGATAAAGGCTCAGAAGAGCCGTCATAGCAATTATTGCAAACAGGGGTCACAAGACCCATCATACAGAGCATACAAGCAACAAGCGGAAGCATTACATGTCTGGGTACAGACATCTACAAATGAAAAAGGCTGAAGAGCCTGACTATCTACAACATCCGATCAAGATCGTAGCTGAGGTACTAGCTACTAGTCGAAGTCCATGAGAACCCTAGTAAGACCGAAGTCTTCGCTGCAAAAACATAAATAAAGCAACATGAGTACAAAGGTACTCAGCAAGACTTACATCAGATCCTATCATACATGCATTTGTATCAAGAGGGTAATGTGGGGTTTAGTTGCAGCAAGCCAGCTTTGACTCTGTGGCTATCCTGTTCTACGACTACCAGAAACTCTGGAGGTGAAACAACGTACACGAGTCCACTAATCACCACACAATACACTACTATGGATTCATCCCCGTCTCCCTACGAGAAGGCCATCCATAGCACTCACACTTGTCTTGAGCATTTTATAGTATCCACTTCAAGTTGTCTATGTACCATGTAAGCATCCAAGAAGTCCATAACCGCGGACCCGGCTATTCGAATAGATCATGTTAACCCT
>NW_021286127.1:0-1276 GCF_002162155.2 Triticum dicoccoides
TCATGTCTACATGTCTCCCGAACCCGTAGGGTCTACACACTTAAGGTTCGATGACGCTAGGGTTATAAAGGAAGTTTGTATGTGGTTACCGAATGTTGTTCGGAGTCCCGGATGAGATCCCGGACGTCACGAGGAGTTCCGGAATGGTCCGGAGGTAAAGATTTATATATGGGAAGTCCTATTTTGGCCACCGGAAAATGTTCGGGATTTTTCGGTATTGTACCGGGAAGGTTCTAGAAGGTTCCGGAGTGGGGCCCACCTGCATGGGGGGACCCACATGAACGTGAGTAGTGGGGGAAAGGCCCCACACCCCTGGTCAAGGCGCACCAAGATCCCCCCTTAGAAGGAATAAGATCATATCCCGAAGGGATAAGATCAAGATCCCTAAAAAGGGGGGATAACAATCGGTGGGGAAGGAAATGATGGGATTTCTTTCCCCCCACCTTGGCCAACGCCCCAATGGACTTGGAGGGCAAGAAACCAGCCCCTCCACCCCTATATATAGTGGGGAGGCGCATGGGAGCTTAAAAACAAGCCAAGGCGCAGCCCCTCCCCTCCTCAACACCTCTCCTCCTCCGTATATGCTTGGCGAAGCCCTGTCGGAGTACTGCTGCACCAACTACACCACGCCGTCGTGCTGCCGTTGGAGCAATCTTCCTCAACCTCTCCTTCCCCCTTGCTGGATCAAGAAGGAGGAGACGTCTCCCGTCCCGTACGTGTGTTGAACGCGGAGGTGCTGTCCGTTCAGCACTTGGACATCGGTGATCCGAATCACGTTCGAGTACGACTCCATCATCACCATCCCCTTGGCTAGCTTCCGCTCGTGATCTACAAGTGGTATGTAGATGCAAACTCCCTCCCTTGACTCGTTGCTTAGATGAACTCATAGATGGATCTTGGTGAAACCGTAGGAAAAATTTTAATTTTCTGCAACGTTCCCCAACAGTGGCATCATGAGCTAGGTCTATGCGTAGTTCTCTTTGCACGAGTAGAACACAATTTTGTTGTGGGCGTGGATTTTGTCATCTTACTTGCCTCTACTAGTCTTTTCTTGCTTCGGCGGTATTGTGGGATGAAGCGGCCCGGACCAACCTTACACGTACGCTTACGTGAGACCGGTTCCACCGACTGACATGCACTAGTTGCATAAGGTGGCTGGCGGGTGTCTGTCTCTCCCACTTTAGTTGGAGCGGATTCGATGAAAAGGGCCCTTATGAAGGGTAAATAGAAGTTGACAAAATCACGTTGTGGTTATTCGTAGGTAAGAAAATGTTCT
>NW_021286128.1:0-2290 GCF_002162155.2 Triticum dicoccoides
CGGAATTGTTGTTCATTGTTTCCGGCCTCATTTAAATTTGACTAGATAGTTAGTTTACTTATGCTGCTTCCCCTCTTGGCATGCTAACCAACATTTAATATTGTTGGGTACCTAAACGAGAGTGAACTAAATAATTGTTGGGGTGTTTCGTCAATATGAAACTCGTTGCGTATTGAGCTCCACTTAAATTGTAGTTTTGCTTGTGCACTTTGCCATGACATGCCTCATTAAACCGGACATGCATCATACTTGGTTGTGCATCATGCCATGTTTATGTGAGGGTTATTTACTATGTTGCTTGCTTCTTTCCGGGTTGCTTCTCTCATTAGCTTCAGTTTCGTTCCGGAGTTGTGAGGATTCGTTCGACTACGTCCGTTTGTCTTCTTCATGGGCTTGTTCTTTTTCCTTGCGGGATCTCAGGCAAGATGACCATACCCTCGAAATCACTTCTATCTTTGCTTGCTAGTTGTTCACTCTATTGCCATGCCGCGCTACCTACCACTTGCTATATCATGCCTCCCATATTTCCATGTCAAGCCTCTAACCCACCTTTCCTAGCAAACCATTGTTTGGCTATGTTGCCGCTTTGCTCAGCCCCTCTTATAGCGTTGCTAGTTGCAGGTGAAGATGATGTTTGTTCCATGTTGGAACATGGATATTGTTAGGATATCATTATTATATCTTATTTACTTTAATGCATCTATATACTTGGTAAGGGTGGAAGGCTCAGCCTTATGCCTAGTGTTTTGTTCCACTCTTGCTGCCCTAGTTTCTGTCATACCGGTGTTATATTCCTTGATTTTGCGTTCCTTACACGGTTGGGTGTTATGGGGACCCCTTGACAGTTCGCTTTGACAAAAACTCCTCCAGCAAGGCCCAACCTTGGTTTTACCATTTGCCTCACCACCACCTATACTTTTCCCTTGGGAGTCGCGCTCTCGAGGGTCATCATTATTTTAATCCCTCGGGGCCAGTGCTTCTGTAAGTGTTGGTCCGAACCAGATCCACTTGCGGCGCCACCTCAGGGAAACTTGAGGGCTGGTTTTAGCTATACGTAGTGTTCATCCGGTGTTACCCTGCGAATGAGATATGTGCAGCTCCTATCAGGATGTCGGCGCATCGGGTGGTCTTGCTGGTCTTGTTTTACCATTGTCGAAATGTCTTGTAACCGGGATTCCGAGTCTGATCAGGTCTTCCTGGGAGAAGGAATATCCTTCGTTAACTGTGAGAGCTTGTGATGGGATACGTTGGGACACCCCTGCAGGGTTTGAACTTTTGAAAGTCGTGCCCGTGGTTATGTGGCAGATGGGAATTTGTTAATATCCAGTTGTAGATAACTTGACACTTAACTTAATTAAAATGGAACAACCGCGTGTGTAGCCGTGATGGTCTCTTCTCGGTGAAGTCCAGGAAGTGAACACGGTTCTTGTGTTATGCTTGAAACGTTAGTAGTTTCAAGATCACTTCTAGTTCATGACCGTTGCATTGCTTCTCTTCTCGCTCTCATTTGCGTAAGTTAGCCAACATATATGCTTAGTGCTTGCTGCAGCTCCACCTCACTACCCTTTCCTACCCATAAGCTTTAATAGTCTTGATCTTGCGAGTGTGAGATTGCTGAGTCCTCGTGACTCGCAGATACTTCCAAACAGTTGCAGGTGCCGATGATACCAGTGCAGGTGACGCAACCGAGCTCAAGTGGGAGCTCGATGAAGATCTTGTTCGTTGTTTTGTTTCGTTTCCCGTTGATCAGTAGTGGAGCCTAGTTGGGACGATCGGGGATCTAGCATTTCGGGTTGTCTTCTTTTATTTTGGTTTCGTAGTCGGACCTTGATTGTATTCTGGATGATGTATGTTTAACTTGTATTTGTGTGAAGTGGCGATTGTAAGCCAACTCTTTATCCCTTTCTTATTCAGTACATGGGATTGTGTGAAGATTACCCCTCTTGCGACAAACCTACCATGCGGCTATGCCTCTAAGTCGTGCCTCGACACGTGGGAGATATAGCCGCATTGTGGGTGTTACAAATATAAACTATCAAAATATAAAACTCCTGTGATTCTTTCGCATCACGGCTTAGGCATGCATAAATAATGCATGCTGACCCAGGGAGAGGAACCTTTAACGAACTATTCTCCCTGGAAGATGTTTCTTACGTTAAAAAGTAATATAACATAACTCCCCGAATACAGTTTGTCTGTTCAAGCACTATGACCGGATCGCCTGGTTTCCGAACATACTTGGTGTTTCCCACAGGTATAGTATTCGGAAACACTCCAACCCTTGGGTTTC
>NW_021286129.1:0-842 GCF_002162155.2 Triticum dicoccoides
AGCACTAAAGCACCGGATCCCATCAGAACTCCGAAGTTAAGCGTGCTTGGGCGAGAGTAGTACTAGGATGGGTGACCTCCTGGGAAGTCCTCGTGTTGCATTCCCTTTTTAATTTTTTTCGCGCCGCTTGCAAAACAAAACGCACGTGTAAGTAATATATTTACCGTGTTTTATTATTTTGCACGAGTGCGGTAAGTCATAGCTGGGTGCTCACGATTCACGGGTCCAGCGTCGGCGTTGTGGCGCGGCAAGCGTGCACTGGTGCGGTTGAGAGGGAGGGGTGGAAACCGCGTTAAACTCGTCTCCGTAGTTGAGAGGGAGCGGCCAAAGCAATGTACAATCGTCTTTGTAGTGGGGCTGGGAGGGGCAAGGATAAGGGACGAAGACCGGGGTAACATGTCGGATGCGATCATACCAGCACTAAAGTACCGGATCCCATCAGAACTCCGAAGTTAAGCGTGCTTGGGCGAGAGTAGTACTAGGATGGGTGACCTCCTGGGAAGTCCTCGTGTTGCATTCCCTTTTTAATTTTTTCCGCGCCGCTTGCAAAACAAAACGCACGTGTAAGTAATATATTTACCGTGTTTTATTATTTTGCACGAGTGCGGTAAGTCATAGCTGGGTGCTCACGATTCACGGGTCCAGCGTCGGCGTTGTGGCGCGGCAAGCGTGCACTGGTGCGGTTGAGAGGGAGGGGTGGAAACCGCGTTAAACTCGTCTCCGTAGTTGAGAGGGAGCGGCCAAAGCAATGTACAATCGTCTTTGTAGTGGAGCTGGGAGGGGCAAGGATAAGGGACGAAGACCGGGGTAACATGTCGGATGCGATCATACCAGCACTAAAG
>NW_021286130.1:0-1268 GCF_002162155.2 Triticum dicoccoides
CCACATTTGATCACGGTCGACAGATTTTTGTGTGTGAAATAAACCTTTGTTTGATAATAAATAATTGTTTGTGCTTTTTAACAGGACGCAAATATTTTGTACCCAATCACCGTAAATTACCAGCCATTTTATTATTAACGTAACTACGTATGAAAAATGAGAACTGAAAAATGTAGGACAAGTGTCGACAGTTCATCACAGAAGAAAGAACACGTGGAGCTGGAAATGGTAACTAATAGAATAGTACAAATAACTAATACTAAGATATAGGAAATAGATATCTTGAAACAGAAATCACACAAATAATCGATGATCAAAAATTCAAAATTGAAACATCCAAATTTGCCTCTAATGCAACAGATTTTTTGGGGAATAAGTTGCGACTGATGAGAAACTCTAGTGGCAATTTTTGTTTCCAGCATTACTAATTTTTCTAATGAACGGGAGCCTTGGCTGAGTGGTAAAGTTGTTGCCTTGTGACAATGAGGTCACAGGTTCAAATCCTATAAAAGTCTGCGTACTATAGACCCAAAGTGGTCGGACCCTTCTCTGTACTCTGCACAAGTGGGAGCTACATGCATTGGGCTTCCCTTCATTACTAATTTTTCTAATACAACTATTTGAGCATTCGACCGGCATATTTTGTTACAGTGCCTTTGGCAATTTTTAGCCAATGACTTCCACCACATCAAGGTAATCTACGTACCTTGACACACATATTTTCTTTGCTATTTTATTGCATCATTTTGTAGAGAAACTCCATTTGAACTACATATGCACCACATATTAATCAAGTCATGATATTTCTAAAACACATACTTAACAACATTTCAAATTTGGATCCCCTTTTGCGGAATTGGGCATCATTGTGGGCCTTCCGCGTCCGGGTGGAGATCACGGCGGCGATGGGGGGAGGTTGATATGGCAGTGGGGGTTCACCACGGACGGCTAGGAAGGCTGGAGAATCGCGTGCGTGGTTGTAGGCAGCAGCGGAAGCCATCGGTTAGGTGCCCTCCATGTGGTGGTTCGTTGCGGCGGAAGCCATCGGTTAGGTGTCCGTCCATAGAAAGAGGGGTTGTGTGAGGAAAGAAAAAAATATGAAATTTTGTGTTGGCCAAATTTGAGCAGGCATGGTGGGTTCTAAATAGTCTCAAAATTTTGATGAGTTATAGAATTTAAGGCAAGGGCTAGTAGGTGTTTAGCTCCCCAAATTTTTTGGGAGGGAATTCAAGGAATTTAGTGGAAAAGCTAGAGATACACTTAGCTGC
>NW_021286131.1:0-1005 GCF_002162155.2 Triticum dicoccoides
CTGTTGGGGAACGTTGCAGAAAATTAAAATTTTTCCTACGGTTTCACCAAGATCCATCTATGAGTTCATCTAAGCAACGAGTCTAGGGAGAGAGTTTGCATCTACATACCACTTGTAGATCGCGTGTGGAAGCTTGCAAGGTGATGATGTAGTCGTACTCGACGTGATCCAAATCACCGATGACCAGCGCCGAACGGACGGCACCTCCGCGTTCAACACACGTACGGGACGGGAGACGTCTCCTCCTTCTTGATCCAGCAAGGGGGAAGGAGAGGTTGATGAAGATCCAGCAGCACGACGGCGTGGTGGTGGATGCAGGGCGTCACAGCAGCAGGGCTTCGCCGAGACTACGAGGGAGAGACGTAACGGGGGGAGGTGGAGGCGCCGGGGGCTGGTGTATGAAGTCCCTCCTCTCCCCCACTATATATAGGGGTGCCAAGGGGGGGCGCCGGCCCTAGTAGATGAGATCTACTAGGGGGGCGGCGGCCTAGGGGAGGTTTCCCTCCCCCCCAAGGCACCTAGGGGTGCCTTCCACCACTAGGACTCCTCCTAGGGGGAAACCCTAGGCGCATGGGCCTATAGGGGCTGGTGTCCTTGGACCATGATGGCCAAGGCGCACCCCCTACAGCCCATGTGGCCCCCCGGGACAGGTGGCCCCACCCGGTGGACCCCCGGGACCCTTCCGGTGGTCCCGGTACAATACCGATAACCCCGAAACTTGTCCCGATGCCCGAAATAGCACTTCCTATATATAATTCTTTACCTCCGGACCATTCCGGAACTCCTCGTGACGTCCGGGATCTCATCCGGGACTCCGAACAACATTCGGGTTTCTGCATATACATATCTTCATAACCCTAGCGTCACCGAACCTTAAGTGTGTAGACCCTACGGGTTCGGGAGACATGTAGACATGACCGAGACGCTCTCAGTCAATAACCATCAGCGGGATCTGGATACCCATGATGGCTCCCACATGCTCCTCGATGTTGTCATCGGATGAAC
>NW_021286132.1:0-1477 GCF_002162155.2 Triticum dicoccoides
TGGAGCGTTGGTTAAACCGAAGGACATGACGGTGTACTCGTATTGGCCGTAACGAGTAACAAAGGCCGTTTTAGGAATGTCCCCGTTTCTGATTTTGATTTGATGGTAGCCCAACCTCAAATCCATCTTGGAGAAGACTGAGGATCCAGCGAGCTGATCATACAGATCGTTGATCCTGGGAAGCGGGTATTTGTTCTTGATTGTGACCAAATTGACAGGTCGGTAATCTACAACCATCCGGTCCGTACCATCCTTCTTCTTGACGAATAGGACGGGGCAAGCCCACGGAGATGAACTAGGGCGGATGAAACCCTTTTTCAAGGATTCATCGAGTTGCTTCTTAAGCTCGGCTAGTTCTAGGGGTGCCATCTTATAAGGTCTTCTAGCAATCGGAACGGTTCCTGGAATGAGGTCTATTACGAACTCAACATCCCTGTCAGGTGGAACCCCTGGCAATTCCTCTGGAAAGACATCCGGAAAATCACGGACTACCGGAACGTCCTCAAGGTCTGGCAAAGGACTGGCGTTAAGAGAATATAACTGCCGCTTGGCTATTCGGGTCAAGACGTTGACTGTCTTTCCCGAAGGATGGGTGAGTTGAACAGTCCTAGAGAAGCAATCAATTTTGGCATGATGAGCTGACATCCAGTCCATACCCAAAATGATATTAATGTCTGAAGATTTAAGGGCTATCAAAGATGCAAGGAAGACAAGTCTATCGACTTGGATTTCATTCCCATAACTTACCCTAGAGGTCTGCCATCTAGACCCAGGGGTAGAGATTTCCATAGTGGACGGCAGATCACAGAATGCAACGTTATGCAAACGAGCATAATTTTCAGATATAAAGGAATGAGAGGCTCCTGTATCGAAAAGAACAGATGCCGGGTGGCAATTAACAAGAAGCGTACCGAGAACGACGTTGGGATCTTCTTGAGCTTCTTCGGCAGAGACACAGTTGACATGGCCACGTGAAGCGGTGACCGGTTTAGCGTGGAACACTTTTCCTGTCGGCTTGCCACGGCCAACAGCTTTAGCAGATTGATTGGGGTTGGTCTGGGGGCACTCACGCATATAGTGACCAGATTCCCCACACTTGAAACAGGTCACGGAACTGGTACGTGGAGGAGCATTATTGATTGGACCCCCATAGGGCTTGGCCGGTGCAGACTGTTGAGCGGGGCGAGGCGCCTGGAAAGATGGCCTCGGTGTGAACCTGGGTGGCAAGGCGGTGTTGGGTACCCACACGCGGCGCTTCTGAGGACCAGCACCGGATGAGGAACCCATGTCACGTCCATGCTTGCGTGTTGCGTCATAGTCAGTCTGACCAGTTTCAGCACTGATGGCTTTGTTGACAAGTTTCGAAAAAGATGTGCACTCATGCAGGCGGAGGTCGCGGCGAAGCTCAGGACTAAGGCCCTTACGGAACCTTGCTTGCTTCTTGGCGTCAGTAGACACTTCCTCAGCTGCATATCGG
>NW_021286133.1:0-1015 GCF_002162155.2 Triticum dicoccoides
CTTGTCAATTTGAATGCACCATCTGATGAGCTACCCACTATTTTGATCACACCACCTATTTTAGAAGACTACGTTGATAATTTGACTTTGCCATGTGATCAAACAACTGAAATACCAACAATTTTGAGTGCACCCATTGAATTAACTATTGATGCAAAAGAACTAATGTTTAATCATTTTGATATGACCTCTAATCTTGGTGATGATTCTGTGTTGAATGACTTATTGCATGTTTGCTTATTTAAGCATGTTGTAGCATGTAAATTTGATGCAAGTAAGGTTTATTCACCAATGTTGGGATGGTTTAATGATGAACATTGTCAATCTTTTGAAATGAATAAGAGCTTCACTTATATGTGCAAACTGAGTTGCAATATTTTCATGCCTTCTACTTCTTGTGCTAATTTTTTGGCTTTAGATTTTATGAACTATGCAAATTACTCATCTATTCATGTGTCATATATGCAAAAATCAAGGAAGTAAAAATGGATGACATATACATATACAACATGTACACCTTGTCTCTTTTGTTAGCCACATTTCAAATTAAGCAACGCCGAGGACGGCTTTATTTTCAAGAAGGGGAGGATGATGAGGACATGACTACCTTGGATATGACCAAAAATATTGTATATATGCATATTTGTCAGGTGATTTCTAGTGCAAACTATTCAATAATCTATTTATGTTATCCAGAACAAAAATACTTCACACACTTTTGTGTTTTGTCTAATTGCAGGTGTATGGGACATTTGTACAATCCACATATGAAGATAAGGAAGAAAGAGATGTTTATTTGCTGTCCAAAAAGTTCTCTCACGTCACTTTTGGCCCAAGAGAAGATAGAGTCCAAGTCTCTCACGTTCTGGATTCAGATTCGGACTGCACAGACATACCTGACTCAAAACACACACAAGTTTTTCATACGGACTCCGAATTGGGTGATTCTTTTTTTGTTGGAAACTAGATTTCGTGCACTTTCCAACCCAATTGGAATCACCTTAAAATTCGTCCG